>NW_008796044.1:10319485-10363410 GCF_000699145.1 Aptenodytes forsteri | reverse complement strand
CATGTGTCCATGAATTATGTATAGGTTTTAATAGATTGTGCCACACATCTGAAGTTATAGGGATTTGATATAAACCCACCATGCAGTAATTATGAGTGTAAAATACATTTGGGGGAAAACATTTTGCGGACTTGCCAAGACTAACAGCTCACAAATAAAGACCCATTCCTGCTCTGGCCTCGCGCTGCGCCCTGGAGAATTTGCACATGTGAATGAAATGAAACAATCCCCGTATCTCTGTGTTTACTAGCGGGAAAAAAACCCCCTTCCTTCCATAGGTCCTTCTATAAATATGTTCCTGGCACCGGGCAGTTTGCAGTCAGAGAGACTGGCCCGGTCTTTACTGTGAAATAATGCAAGGTTTTTAAGCAAAAAGTTGGCTGCTAGAATTAATTGGTGTCTTATTTTTCTGGCTGGAGCTGCTGTTCGCAAGTGAGGGCTGCAGGACATGTGTCCATGAATTATGTATAGGTTTTAATAGATTGTGCCACACATCTGAAGTTATAGGGATTTGATATAAACCCACCATGCAGTAATTATGAGTGTAAAATACATTTGGGGGAAAACATTTTGCGGACTTGCCAAGACTAACAGCTCACAAATAAAGACCCATTCCTGCTCTGGCCTCGCGCTGCGCCCTGGAGAATTTGCACATGCATTTGAAATGAAACAATCCCCGTATCTCTGTGTTTACTAGGGGGAAAAAAACCCAAACCCTTCCTTCCATAGGTCCTTCTATAAATATGTTCCTGGCACCGGGCAGTTTGCAGTCAGACAGAGACTGCCGGTCTTTACTGTGAAATAATGCAAGGTTTTTAAGCAAAAAGTTGGCTGCTAGAATTAATTGGTGTCTTATTTTTCTGGCTGGAGCTGCTGTTCGCAAGTGAGGGCTGCAGGAGCAGTCCTGCCGTCTGCATCGCAAATTAGGACTGTGAACGGCAGCTCCCACTGTATTACACCTGCAAAGAGGAGAGAAGGCAGGAAAGAGAGAGACAGGCTAGAGTCGGAAGGAAGAGAGGGAGCGAAACAGACAGGACTACTGAGGAGAAGGATCTGAAATGAAAAGAAACCCGGAGGGGGGAGGGAAGTATGGGAGCAGGACAGAGGAGAGGTGAGGGAGAGAGAACAGAGGTTTAGAGAAGGAAAGAGTGAGAGAGATGAGCCCAAGGGAGCTGAGGCTGAGCTGGGATCAGAGGAAGGGCCAGGGAGGCTTCTTGCCAGACTGGTGGGTGCTGCTGTGCCCTGTGTGTTGCTGAGGACTGGGCTGGCCTCTTCCAGGGAAGTCCCTCTGGCTACAAACTGTGGTTAGGCATCGCAATTAAGGCCCGGGTAGCCCCAACAGAGAGGATGTGATTGTTTCCATCAAAGGACAATGTTTCTTGAAATATTTGGAGCTTCACAGGAGATGCTCAGGGATGCTCCATCCAGAGTGGACTGTGACCAGGGTTTTGACAGTAATGTGTGCAGCTCATTTTCCCCACTGTGTAGCCTATAAAGAGTAGCCATGTCCAATGCAGAGGATGGATGCTGTACTGTGATGTTCAAACCATGGTCCGTTGATTCCTATGGTACTCATAGGAACTTTCAAAGGGATTTGCAAAAGGAAATAATGAAAAACAAGTTTACAGCCAGTCAGCTCACATGCAGCCATATTTTTAGGGATGTGCAATGAGAACAAGGTTGAGAATATCCCACAGTGAGGAAGAACTGGGGTTTGGGGATGGGACCATTCCTTTGTGCTCAAGTGGCCTGGCAGATCTCTCATTCCCTCACGTGTACCATTTGTACCTTGTGTATAGCAACATCTCATCTATCAGTTTTCTCTCCCCAGGGCTTCCTTCTCCAAGCTTGCCAGTACGGTTTCACAGTTACTCAAAGCTCAGGATCTGTGTTAGGGATGCTTATCCACTGAACAGAAGTAGAATGAGGACATGGAGCAATCTGAAACCTGCCTGTGCCTTATTTTTGAGGTTGAAGCAGGACTTCAGTGGCGCCCAGGCATGAATTCCCATGAGATACCTCTTGTTCCTAGTGCTGCATGTACTGCTGCTGGGTTGTGGCCGTTTTAAGTAGAAACGTGAGCATGTGCATCAACACACTTCTTACAAAATGAATGTACCTTTAAATGGAAAATGACCTGTTTGTTGCAATGTTGTTCGATGGCCAGTTTCTGGCATATTAATACCTTGTTTCCCAATATATTAAACTGCCTTCCTTCCCAATAGGAAATGAAGGATTTCTACAAGGGTGCCAAATCCTCCCTGCCACAGTTTCATGTCTTCCCGCAGTCTTTGCTGTTGGAGGAGGAGGGGAGGGAAACAAAAAAGAAAAAAAGAAAGAAAAAGAAAGAGAAAGGAGTCTGATGGAGTGAGCATAGAGCAGGAGCTGAGATTGTTTTTTCTGGCCGACACAGTTAGTGTTGCTGGTGCGTTTGCCGCTTCCTTGAAAGGCCAGTGGGGGGAAAAAAAGAGATTAAGGTCATCAAGATAATGCAAAGAATATTCAAACTGGAAGCAGAGGGGAAATATAGAAGGTCTGTTTTTCCAATAGTAAGTAATCAGAGTACAGGAGGATGTAATTTGCAGATTAGGAAAATGAACAAAGACTATAAAATTAACTTTATGACAGAGAGGAGAACAGTCCATTTGAAGGGGGGAATAAAGCAACCTCCATAAAGCTTTATGGCTGATACAATCAGTATGTTGGTTTAAAATAAATAGGAAATATCAGCAAATAATCAACCATGGGGCAGTCTTCAAGCCCTGGTTGTGTTGTAATCTGGATTGGATAAGACACAGAACCCAAGGCTGGGATTTCGGGGCAGTGAAACCTCCACAGATTCCCAGTCCTGGCTCTGCGGGTGTGCTTGGGGGTGGAGAGCAGGAGGGGAGTGCTAATGTGTGCCAAACCTGTTGCTGACAGCTGTCAATCATCTGTCCTCTCTTCCTCAGGTGACTTTTCTCCAAGCAAACAAAGCCCAGCCCTGTAAATGTGCTTCCTCCACAAGGAAATCAAATTGTCTCTCACACTCCTGCCAGCCTGGGAGCAGCTCAGTGGGTGGATCAGAAACAAAAGCTTTTAATTAGCAAGGGGACTGCAAGTTAGTTACAGAGCAGGTTGCTATAACAGGGACCTCCCTATCTCAGAGTGATAGAAACTGTGCTCAGCTCCATGCAGAAGAAACTGTAGACATCTCCAAGGAAAATGTCTCATTTTCCTCACAAGAGGAGCTGTCCTCTTCTCTTGAATCAGTAGGCGCTGAGCTCCCGGTCTGGTCCAAATGAATGACGTTGTCAAACTGGAGCAGAAAGAGATTTTTCTTACATGATCTTCTATTTCATCCTAATTTTTATTCCCTTCGCTGTCATTCTTGTTTCTCCTTCAACTATTTTTTTAAGGTGAAAAGAGGGGAAGGGAGGAGTAACTCACACTTGGTGGATTCTGTTGTTCATGTTATTCATGCCTGTAAATAACGTTTCCAGTAGCCTGTGAGCCTATGACAAGTTTTATAGGACTCAAATGCAAGCCCTCTGAGGAGCTGTAACTCCAGAGCCATGTTCTCCAAAGGACAATTCTCTTATGTCTCTTTGCTATTCCATTTTCTAGCAGAGAGGAAAAAATACAAGGCAAATAAACAAATATATCCAAAAAGGGCAAGTGAGGGGCTGATTGTCCTCTCATGAATTTTGAGGTAAATAATTAGGAGTAGCTCCAAAGGTTTTAATGAAGTTGCATGGATGTAAAACTGCTGTAAGCTCAGGAGTAAATCTCCCAGGCTGCTTAAAAAGGAGGAAAAGCAAGTTTGCTTAGGAAGCAAGTTTGCTCAAGAACAGAATTCTCCTCATTTGTGTGACACAGATCCCGTAACAAGATGCTCAAATTTCAACATTTTTTTCTTTTCATTTTAAATAAAGTGCCTGATGGTGAGTCTCTGTGATACTGCCATTCTCGGGGTCTATATACTGTCTTCAGAAATAGAGAGCAAAACTCTATAGGCTTGGGAGAGATCAAGTGGCCTCAATAAAATGCAAATAGACCCAAACAGTTGCTCAAACAATGCCAGACAAAAGTATAAAAATCCTGAAGAATTAAATAGTTCTTTTGGTAAGAATGAATGGGAAAGTTCTGCTACTAACAACATTTTTTCAATTTGCTTTACATTTTATTATCCTCACAGTTTTTCCTCAGGTGTTAAAAGCACAAGATGTTAGAAGCTTTGTGTGAACTTCTGTTTTCTTGAAATTTTGGGTTTGGTCATTGCAAAGCACTTGTCTTCAACTTTGTGTGTTGGATCAGCTGAAATTCAGGAAAAATCTTTCCCTAACAAATTTTGAATTTCCTCATTAAAAAAGAAAATGTCAAATAAATATTCAGCAAGCTCTGTGAAATCCTATTCAGTTATCAGAAAAAAAAAAGAAGTACAAAAAATAATGTGCCTTTGAAAATGCACAACCTGCTTTCTTTGTGCAAAACTTTCAGCATTAGTGAGACTATATTTAGAATTAAGAATGTGATTTTGTCCCACTGAAGTCTCAGTGAAAAAATCAGAGCCACTTTTATGGTAGGGATTTTGAAGCTTGCTAGTTGTGTTTCATTAAACGACCACGCTTGTCACATGGATGTACATCTTACTCCTTTAATGGGTCGGCCTGCCCCTTGTGATTAGCAGGCGGAAGCGGTTTGATATATTTATCAAAAAGACTGTCCTCTGTGAGCCAAAATAAAACAAATTCTCTGATATGCAAGAAATTAAATACTTTTACACTGGCTTGGGATCTGACATCTTTTACTAATACTTATTTTTAGGTGGAATCAGTAGTCAGAGACCTTAAAGGCAAGGGCAAGATTTCAAACCAGATTTATGCTCTTGAACACTTTTAAAAGTGTGTGTGTGTATACACACATATATCATTGCATTTATAGTACCATGCCGTAACTATCTGCGATACTCCAGCTGCAACACATCTGAATGCCATGCGGTCTTCAGTGCTTTTCACCTTCATAGCTCCCCTGGGAGTTAAGAAAGTGCTATTTTTCCTGTTTTACAGATGGGGAACTGAGAGGTTCGTGGGCAAGTAGGAGGATCGTGACAGTGTGGGGTGCTAAGCACAACTTTTCCAAGACAGAAACTGCGGATGTTTGAGTCTAGCGATCCCAACCATTGGGCTTCCTCAGTTTGAGGCAGGAAGGGTAATTTAAGAGGCAAAAGAAGCCCAAGGAAAGTTTGAAGTTTACCTGCAAGGGGCAGACCCCTCAAAATGAATAGCAGTGTCAGGTCCCCCAAAACCCAGCACTCTGCTTCTATGGATGATCCTTCCAAGGGATGCTGGGAGAGGTGGGGATGTGCAGTCATAGGGTAGGGAAAGGAAGAGCTCTCCCAGTGTCCCAGAGGTCAGGATCTTTCCTTATTTCATAACCTGGCAGTTCTCCCACTGACCTCAAGAAGTGCTGATGCTCATGTGGAAAAGTGCATTTCCAGAAGTGACAATTACAAAAAAGAAGAACACCCCCCCGAATTCCGATGCTTTTTGCAGGTGTGTGTTTTATAGCTCTCCATCTAGCCTACCGGGCCATGCCCTTGCCTACATCATGGCCACTTCCCAGCCAAAGCAGCTACTAATATTGCTCACGCCGTAGGCCTGGGTGTCTCAGTGAGAGCAAGCGCTCAAGCCTGGGACATTAGGAGCCAGGGGGGTGTTTGCATAGTGCTGGGCAGAAGGATTTTGCACTGTCTGCAGTGCAGCGGTATGAGCCACGCTGGTGCTCAGTGCCTGGCCGTGCAGGAAGGTGAGCAGTGGTTCGGGGCACTGTGAGCACACAGGACAAACTGATGGCTCCCATGCCAAGAGACCATAAGCTGAATTCCTTCTTTCCGGCTTTAAGGTATATAACCGTTGTTAATTTTTCAAATCTTTCCCAGACTATTATTTCCACTTCAAACGTAACACATCTGAATTGTTTGTGTGGAAATGTACACAAACCCAGGTCTTCCACCCTGCTGAGATTTTTGCCTCATTTGAGAGCACAATGATGCTTGCCTATTTTGAATGAACCTTAACAAACCCTGCTTGATTTAGCCTCTGCTCATACTATGTTTAGAGCTTTGGCTTGACTGAGTTAGACACTGACTTGCATGACGAGTTTTCCCACTGAAGAAGCCTCTGAAAGGATGGAGAGGGTGGGTTGGCACCAGTCCTCCCTGCTTACATTGCCATTGCCCTCCCAGGTGGCTTGATCTTGCATACGGATGTTACACACATGATGGAGCAGTGCCTGTCAGAGCTGAGTCAGCACAACTGATTGCCTTCAGTCAATCTTCATTTTCTGTAACTGGAGTGGCATTTCAGCCCTTTGCAGTTGGTGGAGATGACACTAAGAGTATGGTCCTTTTGAGGATCAAGGTAGGACCCTGCCCATCTTGGGCTCCATGCTGACCCTGGGTGCTGCTGTGGGTGAGGGCCCAGGGAGGGGAACGCAGCCCCCTTTTCTGTTTTGTGGTTCATGCTACCATGGGTCAGGGTCCCTGCTTCCTCCACTCAACCCTGTGTTACCCTTGTTAGGTGTCCTGGCAAGTTAAACTGTGACAGCCTAACCCCTCTGGTTTGTTTGTATTATATTCACATTACTTCTGAACCTTAAGGGTGATGTGTTTGTGGAGAAGCAGATGCTGCTGGTTCTGCTCTTATTTGCTACTTTTGGAGGATGCAGGCAGTGAGCTGAGGCTGTAAAAGGGGAGAGATGGGTTGTTACTGCCTGCCTGAAGCCCAGGCAGGCATTGCTCACTGCAGCATGCAATACGGCAATTCATAAAATGTGACATTCATGTTGGCGGGACACTGCTGTGAGCCTATTTTACTCCATGATAAAGACTACATCTGTCAGGGTTCATCTCCTCGTCACCGGGTCCATCGGACAATCACGCAGGGCAAACTTGTTATATGCAGGGGATAGGATTGGCTCCGCAGCACGTGTACCCCGAGCCTGTGTTAGCGGATTATCTCCTGGAGGAGTTACTGCTGCAGAGACTCTCTGCATAGTCCAGGTTACACAGAGCCTTATCCTGCGGGGTGCTGGGTGGGATATCATTATCTAAACCTCTTTGGGAACCAGTCAGCACCACACTTCCTCCAGGCTTGAAAGGAAAAACCCATTGTGCATTTCAAAGCCAAGATTTTAGGAACAAAAATGAACCTTTTAATTGCGTTTTTCACTTAGGAATGTGAAGGAATCACTGTGAACCTTGAAAGTTTGATATGTACCAGACCAGTAAATAGATTTGGCTTTGTTTTTTTAATGTTTTGCATACTTTGTTTTTCAAACTTTCACCAGCTCTGCTTTGTTTCAGTTAATGAAATTCTTCTATTGCAGCACTGGGACTTTTAAAGCATTTTCGTAACCTCCTGTCTTGGTCTCCAAGGTATAAACATTATTTTATAATTAGCCTTCACAACTATGTTATACATTTGAAAAGGAGGAAAAAAATGTTTTTCCCCCATTTTTATATAGGGGAATTACAGTTTCTATCTGGGGACTGAAAGAATGTGTGTGTATGCGCGTGCAGAGGAGAGAGAGAGAGATTCAATCTGTCGAAATTTCATCTCCTGCCAGTTACACATGAAATCATCGTTTCGGAGAGAGAGTGGGAAATTACTGAATGCATTGGAAAAATCCTCACTCTATCCTTAATGAAACTGCTTTAAAATATGATGGGAGAGGGAAGACTTAGGGACATTTGTGTTCTACCAAAAAAACACGGGGAAAGAACATTGACTTTTTGCCCCCTGTTATATAACTTGGCATCAGGCTCTCACTAGCTGATACTGATGGGAACTAATTTGTCTCTTGGCCTTATTCCTGCCAATCCCCTATGGTGTTTTCTTATGGCGACTTCATATCAGAATAAAGCTGTCACCAAGGTAACCACATGTGCATATGCACAATCATGTACATGCACTGTGTAATTAAGTCCAAGAGTAAATAATAATAGTCACCATAGTGTATAGTACTTGAGCGATGCTGCTTAAGGAGCCCTCACGATGTGTCTTCGGTGGAGGGTTAGCCTCACAGTTTTACAAGATGGGGAAACTGAGTCGCAGAGGAGGGGGGAGCCTCCCAGGTGCAGGGAGAGGCAGTGCCTCAATCGGAGCAGGGGAACTCAGTTTCCTGTGGTGTGGGGAGAGCACCCAGCTTTTTCCATAGGCACCACTTATTAAAGCAGTCACTGATCGTTAAGCTCAGGTCCTCTGAGGTGTTTCTGCCGGGTTTACTCTCATCCAGGCAGAATTTTTTGTGCATGCAATTAGTTGTAGACAGAAAAGCCGCTCCTCCACCCAGCCTGGGATGGATGCACACAGACTCATGTACGATCCTTGCCTTGACTTCAGTAAAATTTGGATCCAGTCCCAACGATCGCTCCAGCCTTTGCAGCAGGGAACAGCCCCACACAAAGGGAAGCTGGCCTGAACCATTTTTAAAGTGGTAGCTTTCCTTGCTGTAATAAATTTTCAGGATGTTTTCAAGAGAGAGAATAAATCCATAGGAGAGGGATGGCTTAATGGATTTCGAATTTTCTGATAAGGAACGTGCCAAGTCTTTCCCAATAGAAATGTCCCCTTGAATCTTTCATTCAGGTATATGACAGATGCTTGAGTTACAGTGCATTTCCAAAGGTTTGTTTTTTTTTTTTTTTTTTTTTTTTTTTTTTTTTTTTTTTTTTTTTTTTTTTTTTTTTTTTTTTTTTTTTTTTTTTTTTTTTTTTTTTTTTTTTTTTTTTTTTTTTTTTTTTTTTTTTTTTTTTTTTTTTTTTTTTTTTTTTTTTTTTTTTTTTTTTTTTTTTTTTTTTTTTTTTTTTTTTTTTTTTTTTTTTTTTTTTTTTTTTTTTTTTTTTTTTTTTTTTTTTTTTTTTTTTTTTTTTTTTTTTTTTTTTTTTTTTTTTTTTTTTTTTTTTTTTTTTTTTTTTTTTTTTTTTTTTTTTTTTTTTTTTTTTTTTTTTTTTTTTTTTTTTTTTTTTTTTTTTTTTTTTTTTTTTTTTTTTTTTTTTTTTTTTTTTTTTTTTTTTTTTTTTTTTTTTTTTTTTTTTTTTTTTTTTTTTTTTTTTTTTTTTTTTTTTTTTTTTTTTTTTTTTTTTTTTTTTTTTTTTTTTTTTTCCTGTGGAGAAAGCTGCTCAGCCAAAGCCTAACCTAGAGGGAAGCTTTTACAGATAAAAGAGTGATCCAAGGAAGGGGACTATGTGGGAATCAAGTGGTTAATTTCTGTCTTCAGCAATCTCACAGTAAAAAATAATGTGAGCATGGAAAAATATTAGTCTATCTCTTTTGAAAGCCTCCAAAAAGATTTGTCTGAAGCGTGCATTTAAATGGGAAGCATACAGGTGTTTTCAGAGCTCTTCTAGCCTACAAGCAGGCCTGGGGCAAACCTGAGCGTACAGTATAATGTAACAAGAAACAATCCTCCATGCTTCAGTAGGAAAATGCAAATAGGCTCATTTCCTCTTTTGAGGAGGATTTTAGATAAGGCACTCCTGGAGGAAAGTAACATGTTTGGTGTCTTCCCTGCCTGGAATATTATGGTGAGGGGGAGCGAGTGGCACACACCGAGCTGCACAACGTGGCTGCTGCCGGCATCAGGATGGGGCTGCCCGTGTGGCCGCTGCAAGGCGGGATGCTACAACCAATTCCCCCTGCGCTCTGCACCATTTATCCGCAAGATTTGTTGAGTGCCAATTTTGCACTGCTCCCTCTGCCCCTCACTCCTTCTCTCTGCCAATGCCGCTGCGTGCATGCGTTGAGCTGCTGTCATTTGGGAACTACTGAAACTTGAAAATAAGTTGCCCAAGTGAGAAGTGCAGCAGAGACCTGCACTCCCAGAGTCCTGCCTGTCGCGGAATAAAGCATCCATGCTTTGCTGGAGCCTGTCTGCCTCCTGCTCCCCCTCCTCCTCCCACCCCATCCCTTTCAAGGAAAGGCTCTGAAATATGTTTTGATTTCATTTTGCAAGTAGTCTGCTAAAAACATTTCTTTCCAGCCTTTTCTCTAAGTTTGTTTTCTTTGCTAGTTCAGCCTTTAGAAGAAACAACAACTTTCTTTTTTTCTGTACCCATTAAGAATATTTTTTCAAAAGTTTAGGCAGAATCCAATAGCATATACTTCATTGCAAGAGCTAAAATGGGAAGGGAGCTCTTTTGAAAAATCTAGCTCCAGTTGTGGCTCCTAAGCTATGCAGATAACCAGCAAATAATTAAGGCTACCACTGAAATTCAGTATCAGCTGGGTGACAAAATTCCCTTTCCACCAAAGAAAATCCCAGGTGAAAAGAAGATTATTTTAATTATGATATTTTTTCAGAAGGTTTACAAAGTATTCCCCCTTTACCTCTCACTGAATAATTTTAATAACTGTTAGAAAATAGCAATTGCCATCAATTCCTGGCTTTGCATTTTTTTTCTTTGTTATTATTCTTGTATAATCCATGACCGTGGATGTCAAAGTAGTTAAAATGTTTCTTAAAGCTCCAGCTCCAGGCATCATATAAATACCTGCTTTTGTGGCAAAGCAGAAAATATGCTGGCAGGGTGAAGAACTCTGGTTAATCGTCATGCTACCTTAAATAAAAGCAGAAAAGGATTCCAAATATTTGTAATTATATTTTTTTAAGCAAAGCTTATCAGATTTGAGGACCTGATTCATGGTGCCTGAAAACTTGAACTTGACAATGCTACATTGACTGTGATATGATTTTTGTCTAATTCAGCAGAAAAAGGACTAGACTTGAATTCAGCTTGCCTACCTAGATGTTGATTCTATCATCAAAGAAAAATACTGGCTTGCTATTTAGGGTTGCTCAGTTCAGTTTACAGAGCAACCCTTCTATTTTTAAAAGTTAAAATATTTTTCATATTGCTTTAAAAATAAACTGACCAGTAACCAACCAACCAACCAGTAATATATCTAATGTATATAGACCTTTCGAAGAACTAAAAGAAAATGGTAAGCTAAGTGTTCCATTATATAAAATAAATCTCTTCAGTGAAAATTTCCAGCTGCTTCTGAAATACAGGAAAATCAAAGTTATCGCTGGCATTCACAAGCCAATTATTAAACTCAACGTCACGATTCTGAATTTCCACTGGTTTAATTAAGAGCAACATTTGGCCCTAGCTAGAAGCAATAATAAGTGCTTCTTCATTAGGTGTTTTCAGGGTAATTTCTTAAGGGAAAAGATAGATGCTTCTAGATCTGTCATTTGGTGAACTGTTCTGTGTAATATATTGGAGCCATTGATTAGTGTAATATGGCAAAAAGCAAAGCCTGATCGATCATCCATTGAAGTCAATGGGTGTCTTTGATTAAGTCCAAAAAGAACAACATAAAATCACAGTAATTCCAGGCAATATAGAGACATGGTCTTGGCTTGCATCCCTAATTCCACTTCAGGGTCTGTCGGTACCTAATCTAGACTTCCTGGGGAGCGGCAGTTCCATTTCACGGTGGCTTTCGAGGTTGCAACGTTTTCCTTTTGTTCTACAGAGGAATGAAAAACAGACCAGTTAAAGTCACATACACACAACTGAGTTGTGTTGAGGCATTTGCTGGCAGCTGTTAAAGGTCAGGGGGGTTTGTTTCACAGGAACATGGAGGAGAAGAGCCCTCCCAGGTCAGCGAGTCAAATCTCTGCCTATCGTGGTCAACTGAATCTTGAAGTCTTGGTCTTCACCACTCTGAAGGTGACTTGGAGCTCAGAAACCCCTAGAAATGTATCTCCAGGAGATATTTTGGCTTCTGTACTGGTGTTGACATCCGTACACCGCATTTTTCATCAACAATGTCATGACCGGCTCTTCCTTGAACTCTCCCGAGTGCTGTGGGTTTCGGTGAGGCTGTGTGTGGTCACAGCAGGCATTAGCACATCCTCACGCAGGACAGGTTGTGACCGCTGCGAGCTATTGCCTGTCCACTCGGAGCGGTGATGAGGGTCATTGTTGTTACATAATTAGTTTACTCAACAAAACTTCAAAAATATTTAACCTGGCTGTTTGCTACCACGTTTCCTGGGTCAGACTGCTTTGTTTTACATGAGCACTTGTATTAACATCGTTATCCCTTCAACCCAACATGCCATGCTTTTTTCCTATGTGTCAATGGACCTAGTTTTTCATCGAGAACATAGACACTTACCAATAAGCACTTATAGGTATTTACGAAAGAGTTAGTTAAGCAAATGAGGTGCCTGATTTCCTTTGCTGTTCCTTTAGGATTAAGCACTTACTTGCCAAGTTGTTTTTGTACATCCTGCTGCATCCTTGAGTACCTAAAGACCTTTATAAGCTGGCTCCATAAGCTTTTGATCTGCCCTCTGTGTTTTTCTCTAAAGTACAAAATGTTCCTTTCTACTGAAGCATTGGTGCTAGCTATCTGTCTGGATATTGTGTGATGAGGAGGGGAGGGAAATGGCCAGTGACAATGATTTCTCTTGCTGATTGTTTTTTTTTTCCCCCCACATAATTTAAATCAAAATATCTAAACCTCAGACCTGAAACCAACTTCACAGTCTTACTTTGTATGTAAAAATATTCCATTTAAATCAGCAGTAAAGCTAACATGAAAGTGCCAATAAATAATATATGCAAAGAGTTTTTTTTATCAATATATAAAGAAATGTGGAGTTGTGAAGCTGCTGAAAACAAGCATTAGGAAATGTAATGAAGCAAGAATTAGAACAGCATAGTTCCTCTGGCCATTATAAATGAGAACGCCAGGTACCTGGAGAACAGGAAAACTGATGAGTACAGTCTGTTCAGGAGAGAAGGAGGAAAATTTCCCCCAGGAACACATTTCAAATTACTTATTTATGAACTGATGAACTGGGAGACCACCTATAGAGAGACAGGAGCAAGCAGTCTGCTGCAGACAGCTACAGAACTCCAGCTAATTGTGCTGCTGTTTTCTGTTATAACTCCTGCTCTCCAGCTGGGCTTCGGAGGCAGGAAATTTAGGCATTGACTAGAAGTTGCACTTTCCCTCCTTCTTGTCGGCATAAATATATACATGTATATTTTAATCTGCTGGAATAATTCAGCAAAGGCCTGGGAAAACAGCTGCTGCCTTTGTCATGACAGTATTAAGGAGTTTGTGGGGTAGGGCTTCCAAGGGAAAAGTTCCTAAGCATGGGCCCATCCCTCAGCAAAGGTCACTCCAAAATTTGGAGATATATGGCCTGAAATTGAAAATGCGGATTGTGCCCTTTATTTTCTTCTCTGCACGTCACTGTCAGGATGACTACACATAAACAGAAGTAGAAACATGCATGCATATATAACAAATAAATACAACATGTATTAACCATGTAAATGCATGGGGGTGAGCATACACATATACTTCCTATAAATTTTCTAAATAAATCCCTGCTGGCAGATATTCTTTTCTCTGTCCATGCTCATGTATATACACAAGCATCAAAATGTTATTTCCTTTACGCTAGTATAAATATGAAATGGCTCCAGTTTGTTCCAGAATACAGAAATCAGAATGTAGCCCAAGTTATAAGAATTGTTTCAGCATATCAAAAAAGAGAAAACAGCTTTAGATACTCATTAACATGATATAATAAGATAGGGAAGAGATAGTTAATTTACCGTAAATATCCAGTAGTTGAGAATTAATTTCAGCAGACCTTATATCAGTTGAAGCGCAGGACCTCTTATACAGACAATTCAGTTTATCAGCTTAGAAAACAGAATTTAGATGTCTGGCTTGTAGGAAGTAAAGAGAGACAGAGGAACCTTTCTCAGAGGACTGTGAGGTTCCAAGATCATTTGTATAGTTCAACAGTCTCAGACTGTGTTGTGATTTAGCATGTGGGCTCTACACAGTGGTATCCAGTGCCTTGACTCACGGCCCACTAAAACTCCCCCAACTGATGGCTCACAAGACATGACATGTCTGGCCAGCCTTGACGTCAAATATAGAAGTGAAAAGACCAATGGACTGGGGAACAATGAGCACAAAACCATATTTGCCTTCCAGGAGGAAAGCAAACTTGTTTGCCCTCAATGAAAATCAGACTGAACATCTTGCTACTTTATCACTGAGGGTACTGTGCTTCCTCAAGTAGTCAGGGACCAGATGGCTGAAGGGTTGGTAGTTGTGTAGTGGGACCTTACACTGTTCCTGGCATTCATGTGGTGGCCAGCACAGGTCACAGAGCACTGGTACAATGTCCTGCCTACATGAACTGCCTCCTAAGAAGTTGTCTGCTGAATTCAGCACTGGCTGCAGCTTTCAAATGCAGTTCCTTCAGGATGCACTGCATTTAGTCCTCTGCAAAATGATGAAGGCAAAGAGTGAAGGGGTGAGAGACAAGTCTGAAAGAGGAGGATGCAATCATTTGCCATGTACTGGGTAATAAGGTGTGCTTGGTGAATACTGAAACCTGGTACCTTAAAGAGGTTTAGAAGAAATGTCAAAGATTCAAACCTGCCAAGTACTGAGTGTGGTTTCAGTGGAAGCTGTGAGTGCTCTGATACAGCACAGAGACTATACTCCTTTCTTCTTTCCTGTAGGTACATTGGTAAGTCAATATAGAGAAAATGTGCAGTGCTGTTGCTGGTGTTGCATGTGTTCCATGAATAGAGAATATCGTTTCCCATGTTGTCATTTGTTATAAAATGCTAACAAGAATGGGACTGGAGTGGCACAGTGGATCTCTCTCTGCTCTTCATTAAGTTAGACACCAAGAACATTTAACAGTTTGCTGCAATAGGACCTAGAAAAACTATTAACCCCAATAAAACCCCTGTAAGGATGTGCAGAGATAAAAGGGAACTTCAACAAAGTGAGAATTTTTATAGCAATGAGACAGAGAGAGAGAAGGGCATCAAAATTTATTACAAATGACTCTAGTAGCAAGAGGTTCAAGCATTAGCTAATTTTTATTTGCTTCTTTTATCATAAAAGTATCTGAATTTTAAATAATCAAAGAATCAGTGATATTAACACTGCTTCAATGAGGAAACTTAAATACTTTCATTTTTGCTTCTGTTCTTAAAAAAAAATTCCTTCTGCTGAAATGAATATGCAACAGCATCACACCTCAGTGAAACTTTTTTCTTTAAGTATTCAGAACATTTTGTGAGGGTGATCAATTGGGATTTTTTTTTTTAATACCCGACTTGGTTACACTGGCAGGTATTCACAGTGACAATTAATTTCAACATTAATTTGATAGCTCCCGACAGCCTCGGTCAGAACATTTTGTGGGGGTGATCAATTTGGATTTTTTTTTTTAATACCCGACTTGGTTACACTGGCAGGTATTCACAAGTGACAATTATTTCAACATTAATTTGATAGCTCCCGACAGCCTCGGAGATGGGATAGAATCACCTGGAAGCTGGCATTTTGCATTGTACCACTCTGTCTATATAGTAACTGTCATCTTCCATTCAATATGGTAAATGCTATCTGCATACAGGCTTCTAAAAAGTTATAATTTCTTCTAAGTGATTGAAACTCATAGATCTTTCTCTCTTTCTCTCTCCCTTTTCAAGCTACACCTGAGAGGTAGCAATGATGACAGGCTGGTTTAACGCAGCTCTTGCCGAGATTAAGTAGTTGTCAGACAGATATCATTGGAGACTAAGGGATTGCTTTTGGAAGTCATTCTGAATTGCTAACTAACGGGGAGCTTGTTCCTAGATGGATGTCGATTCTTTTGTTTCCAGGGATTGACACATCTGCAATAACAATGGAGCATGCACTCCTTGCCTGGTGATTTGTGCTGGTCACCTTTCTATCTGGCAAAGAGGATCTAATAAATGCCCCTTTCACCACTGATTTGCAAAAGCAGAAAACGCCCAGAGCTGCTACTTTTGGACCGCCAGCTTAAGAAATTTGATTATTTATAGCTAGGTGAAAATGTTTGCAGCAATACCGTTCGTCTGTTAGAACAGACTTATATAGTGGATGAATCTATGTGAAGGTTCAACAATAATCTCCACTGTCAGCTTTGCCAGTTTTTAAGCAGGCTGTTGGGGAGGAATGTGGGTATAACTGCCTGTTGTATTCTGCTCACCTCCCGTTTCATATACATCCAGTGACAGACAGCCCCCAATGAACAGGGAGTAGCTGAGGCTGACAGGTCAGCTGTAACACAACAAGTTGTCACTGTCATGGGAACATGGCAAGTGAAAAGTAGATGAAGTTGCCTAGAGGATGTTTTCATCAATTTAGTGTTATATACAAGCTAATAAATCTGCAGGCACTCTCGTTTCACTGTACACAATGTGTGTGAGAGAGAAAATGACTGAGCTTTGGCTGGGTTGGCATTTACTGGACCAGCTGCAGTAGCCACTTGAGCTAATAGTGTGAATGATTTAACTCCTTTCATTCCCCGCCTTTCCTAACAAAGTATTCCCCATGGGACTTCAGACCGAAAAGTTTATTTTTAAGCATGGGAGAGAGATTGACTCTCTAGAGAGCTTCGGAGGTTGCAGGGGGCTGCTTTCCCAGAAGATGACGAGTTTGATGGGAGGTAAGGGGATGCCTCCACCATTGCAATCAGAAGAGGTGGCAATTTGTGGGACAGAGAAGAGCTCATTTGTCAGAAACGCTGGAAAACACCCTGGACCCCCAGAACTGCCCATGTTGGCTGGTTGGACATTCTGAAGTTGATAAAAATTTCCAGACCCTTGGCATGAGATATTAGTAGGGATGAGTATTTTTCATCCTCCCACCCCCCAGATATTAAAAAGATGAACCCCAGCATAGCAGAAAGTAACACACTGGGGGATACGGATGTTATAATAATTACCTAAGGAGCCCTGCTGGATGTTCTGTCATCATTCTGGATTATCTGCAACATGCATGCTAGTTTATTAAAGTATATTCTTTATAGAACAGTAGAGATTGTTTAAATTATATGGTGAAGTGGTTTACCTTTATGAACAGCTCGTGGATAATTTGTAGCAAATATTGAAACTTCAAAATTGTGCTGTGTTGTGTTAGTTTAATAAATTGTACAGTATCATTTCTCTTTCCTGCATGGCTGACTACTTATTCAGTTGACATAGTGCAAAAATTGAGTGATACAATCAAACAGACAATTTGCAATAGGCTTTCAGTGACTTTCAAGTATTTACGCTTGTGGGTGAATGCAGGAAAACATATTGCTCTAGGTTAGATTTCTGTACTGTTGGGTTCAGCCACCCAACAGTGGTGATAATAAATACTGATTCATAGCAGGTATACTGAGTAGTATCACTTTGTGTCTATTAGCACTTTTTATCTACCGGAATCCCCTGATTATTTCACTGGTAATAAAACATGCTCTCAGCTATGGAAGGGTCTTGACTGAACCTTGCACTGGTGTCATGCAAATGGTTCCATTGATTTCAAATAGAAATTGCTAATATATTCACTGTGGCATTATAACTTTGTTCAAAAGAAACCTGAAATACCCCATAATTTAAAACTCTTGTATTTATAATTCCCACCTAGGTGTCTTCTTGGTACAGAACTTACTCATGTCATTAACTCTCAGTTCAAAGTTATGTACATTGAAGAACTTTGTGAACAAGGCTGAGATTGCAGTTAAATATGTAAATTCAACCTCAGTATTCTCAAAATGCTCTAGTAAATCAATGTTAATGATAGTGGTTTCCCATATAACATATTTAATTCTTCCTCTTCAAAGCATTTTACAAAGAATCTCCATTTTACAGTAAATACACAGAAATACAGAGCACAGAAAACACAGAGGAAAAAGGAAATCGGTAGTCTGAAAAAAAATTCTCAACTTCTGAATGAAGTTTAGAAATAAAAATTTTCTCATAAATCAAAAATTGGAATTTTGAGATTTTAAGAAATGTGACTATCTCATTAAAAAAATGAAGACTATAAAACAATTTGGAAAGTTTTTTCAATTTCTACCTTAGTTTTGGAACAATAAAAACGTGAGAGTACAGGTATGTCAGGCAGAACCATGGTTTCAAGTGGGCATCAGCAGTGGCGCCTAGCCGCTCCCATTGCCTGTAAAGGAGTGTTTGCTTTCTGTAATGTCACAATTTCAAAAAAAGAAAGGAAAAAACACCCCATACCTTAAAAATATCTGAAAATAAAAAAAACCCACTCTGCTACTATCACTCTTTTATACTTACTCACCCAGTATTTCCTGTACCCACCCTGCAATAATGAAGCCTCTGCAAGTTTGCAAAATTATGTGTAAATATGAAACTGAGACACTACTCAGAGACTGTTAAATTCTGTAGCCTGACAAAGACTGGCTATACTAAAATATTATACTCTGTGTAATATTGCACACTATATACTAATCTATGTATGTCAGTTGACACAAGACAATAAATATAGTTATTAAAAGAAACATGCAAATTATGTATAGTTAATTAGTCTTAAATAAACCTACACTACCAGTGAATTTTGTGACACCAAAAATTGTTCAATCCGTCTACTTCCATTGCAAATTGTTTCTTTAGATCTCAATTTCGAGGCAAGAAATGGCATTACGGGGTAATTTAATCTATCATGTGATTATGTTCTCCTAACCATGCCTTTAACACACCAGACTGAATTGTCTTTGTGAGTAAGTCCAGTGCCACAAAGCAGTTATGCCAGTAGAGGCTTTGTCCCCCAAAATGTATCAAATCAAGGGCATGCAAAACCCAGCAGATTTCCATTATAACATACACAAGAAAATGCATTTAAAGCCAGCTGAGCTTATGTATTTTAGGATTCCCTATCAGACAGTGCATGTCACAAAAGATTTAAGGCCATGCTAACTTTTGCTTGGGTCACTTTTTCTCCCCACTGGCCTGCGGGCTGAACAGAAATGGTTATAGCACTGACATAAAGCCATTTATTCTGCTTGCCCCTGTTCCTGCATTGAGTAAAAAGCAGCTCATGAACCCTATATTTAAACTTTCTCTTCTGGTTCTTTTTTTCACTTATCCTTCCAGAAAAATCATGTTATGGCAAATGAAGTTTCCTAGGGATTTTTTTTTTCACAAGGAGAGGGTCTAAAATAGGTCAGTGACAGCTGAAAAATTGCATTCACTTCATATTCATTCGCTGAAGGAGACTGAAATTTCTTCTGAGCACTGCTTCAATTTCACTTTCTTATCCTTGCCCCAAGTTTCCTCCATTAGGACTTTTTATGGCAAGAAATGACTCAAAATGCAATCAGTGTGGGACTTTTATAGTTAAAAACCAGTTTGCAACAACAACAAAAAATGGCATTTGTTTTGTACCTCACTGATAAATGGATGTCTATTGTTCTTCTACCCTGGAAATTAATAATAACTGGACCAGTTGCCTTAGAGACAGCCAGGCAGCCATTAGCAATCAGTAAAAATTAATGTACCGCAGGGAATTTAGCAAGGAAATGTGTTTAAGTGTGTAGGGGCACCTTAACCACCCATCCAATACGGGTGAATGCCCACAGTCTCCAAGCCGTTACCGCTGCCTTGCTGTATAGATGCCCTTAGATACAGACAAGATGTTCTTAACAAGTGAGGGGAGTCCCTACTAGATGGCCGTACCTTGGTGAGGAGCACTGCGTTTTCTGGGCTTCCCTTGCCTTGAAGGCATGCCTGCTCCTTCGGGCAGCATCGTAATCAGCATTTTCACAGGGAGAGGTAAATCTGGAAAAGGCAGAGGACCCAACATGGCAGCAGCTCTTTGTTTCCCCGGAGCGCTCTGGCTCTTCCCGCGTGCGCGCCTGCGGGTCCTCCCCTATGAAAGGTTCTCTCAGACCGGTTAGCTGTGTTTTAAAAAGTCCCCAAGCGCTTTTAAAGCTGTCACCACCATTATCATTCATGATGCAACTAGTTTCCAAGCCCGACTTCTGTTTACCTTGGTTGTGCAGTAGCCGGGCTGGTTAGACCAGGCCAATTACTGTAGGTTTCTTTGTGCCGCGGATGCAGGGCAGCTATGAGCGCTACCGGACGGCCGCCCCGCAGCAGGGGCTGCGCCTGCCGCGCTCTGCCAGGCCCCAGGATGCTCCTGGGGCATGCCCCGGACCCCCCCAGCCCCGTGCTCCAGTACAGGGCTGGATTTGCACTGCAAGGAGTCCCCTTCCTGCAAGGGCAGCAGCTAAGCCTCCTGCGGGGTTTGTATTTTACTCTTGCCTCCTCCTGTTTCTCCATCCCTGACACGAGCATGATTGCGTATGGGTGCTCACTGTCTGGGAGGGTACAGCAGAGCCTGAACACTTGGTTACCTGATGGTGGCTGCCCTGTCCCATAGTAGGACAAGCTGTCATTTAATGGTTATGGATTGTAATTAAAAGATCTGGTTTGCAGGGGCACAGACGGACCCAGCGAGGGCATAACCACTACATGTGTGCAAGGCTTCTGCTGGCTGCCTTCCTCCTCTGTTCCTTGCACCTTTGCAAGGGGGGTTGGCCTCCTTCTGCCTCTTCACTTGCAGGGGAATTTCACCTCAATGCTGACCGCATGTGGTTCAGGAATATTACAAATCTGCTGGCAAGTGCCCTCCTTGGGGAACTCACTGCAGCATGGGAATGACCAATTTTGCACAGGGGTCAGAGCTAGACTGATCCATTGGTCCCATTAAAGTTAGTGGGAATGGTGAATCAGTGAGATTGAATTTGGCACCTTACTATCCAGAGGCATGGTTGCTTTATGGAACGGACGAGGTAGGTGAGTAAATAAAGGAAGCGGAGCTCTGAGAAATAAGGAAGCAAAAAAAAAAAAAAAAGAAAGTTTGCAAATGCAAAACACTGATGGGTTGCTGGCAGCCATCGCTTCCTGTGAAATCTGGCAAATGGGCAGGACGGCTGAATCGAATTATCTTCTGATTTTGGGGGGGAGTTAAAATATCAACAGTAGAATGTCACCCACAGCTCTCCTCCAGCACAGCTAAAGAGGTTGGTATCCAGAAATCCCTGGCCTTGAAAATTAGGGTGTTAGGAAAGGATATCTCCAGAAGTGGGTGGTTTTCTGTCAGATATCATGAATAGACCAGTCACTCAGGGACACCAAAAGTAGCTAGACTCACAAAAGGGAACTCTACCACATCCTACTGGCAAATATAATGGTCTGAGCGGAGATATTCTCCCAACAACCGCATTTTTTTTTAGAGTTTCTTGGAAAACTTCTTGTGTCGTTGGTGTCAGACAAACCAGATGGGAGTTCTGAATTGATGATCACATTTTGAGGCTGGAATGCAACATCTGGAGTTGATCAGCATTCCTCACAAACTGATCAATCATTAGGTGGAACTGATTACTACCATCTCCTCCTTTTACTCTTGAATCACTTAGAACTTTTTTTTTCTTTTTATGAAAAAAAAGACAGAAAGCATGAAACAGCTGCTTGATAGGGACTGAGGTTATGTGAGTCACAGTGACTAACTCATTACACATATCTCTTGTTGCAGTATCAAATGGAGCAGGGATGAGATAGATCTGCTCTAGTAAATATAAAATATCATGGGTCATATTACTCAGCAACAGTGATTTTGCAGCAGCAGCAGTTTTGAAGTAAGACCTTTTCAATAAGTCACTATATATAGAAAGATTAGGACTAACGCTGCTAGTGTCAGTGTCTGAGATGAGGGTTATTTAGGAGTATGCTATGTTTGATACACACTCACCGTGCCACGCTGTGCCAGCCTTGCCACAAGCTAAAACAGAATTCCAAAACAGCAAAATAATTTTCCAGCCTCTGAAAAGTCTATCATCTTCTTTGTATTTGTCTTCCAGGAAAGAGAAAATGACAAGGCAATGTGCAGACCAGGCCACATGTGTACTCCACTGTCTTCACATGTGTTTCATATATCAGCACTATTGTCAGACACTGCAACCACTTCCCAAGTGGTGATAAAACGAGCTCCACTGCTGCTCTCCAAGAGAACCGCTGTCTTGCCTCTCCCCATGCATCCCAGAGGTGTGCTGGAGGACCACATCTTTTGTGTTGCCAATATGCCACATAGCACAACAAATATACATTTCAGATCTGTGGTCCGTGTGTTTCCACTGCCAGCACGTGGGTCTAGAAAGTGACAGACTGAAAGAACACACACAAGTCAAGCCTGATATTTGGGTCTCCTGTGCGCATCTCCACTGAGTTTAGACCTCCATATCCCAGTGGATATTCCTGCACCCAGGATGGTTTGTGGAAATGCAGATAAATTGCTCAAGAGAAAATGGACTGTGACTGAAATTGTGCTAAATGTCCATTGTGAAACCTTAAAGCAACCCCATTTTAGGACTATCTTAATCTGACTCATTTACTTTCAGTTCTCCTTTTTGTTATCAACAAGAAAGCCCGGCCAGGTTCACTGCATAGTTCCTGGGCACTGTTACTATGAATCTTCTTCGCTTACTCTGGCATAAATCAGGAATTCCCCACTGAAATCAGGGGAAGGTTTGATTAGGATCTTTCCTTAAGCCAGCTGATGTTTTTTCATAGAAAGTGCAAGCATTTTGTGGATTTTCCTGGATTTAAAACAAAGACCAAAGATATGTGGTGGTTTCCAATGAGTTTCACTTTGAGGTTCTGGGTCTGTTCATCATTTCATGCCCAAAATGAAACATGAGAAGTGAAAAACCAGAACTTGTGTGATGAAACTGAACAAAATGTTCCCACAAACTTCATGTGAAAGAAACCACAAAATAACCTGCAAGCTTTAGAGAGACGTGACCGTGCAACTCGCTTCCCACTGCTGAGTCACGGTTCCCACGCGGTACTGCAGCCCTGGAAATGGACTGTACCACTGAACCTCTGTGACCCAATCTCTCCCATCTTTTCTTTGTGGTCTTGCCATTAACAATGTACAGTCTGAGAGTTCTGCAAGCTCTGAAGCCAGATCTGAGTTCCCGTGTGCTAGTGACTGGATGTAGAGAAAAGTGCTCCACGAACATCAAAGGACTTATAATTTTCCCATCAGTAAGCAGCTATCTGAATAATTTTCCTGATAAAGACACAGGCATTTGTTTTGAAAATAGCTGAATACTGATGGGGACAAGAGGATATTTATCTGGTTCTAAAGAAACAAAGCAGAAGGAGAGAATAATTAGCACAGACATATTCAATGACTCACCTAAGGTAAGCCAGGGAGCTTTTGGCAAAACCAAAAGCCAAACTCTATTTCTTGGAGTCCCTGCCTTGTCACAGGAACATCTCTCCAGACACTTTAATTCTGAATCTGATGCTGTGCATTTTCAGTTCTAACACTTTTAACAGCTCAACTTTTCAAACTGTGTAGTATTATAGGAAAACAATAACCCTGCAGCAGTGAAGGCAGCTGTAAGCAAGGAAATGCAGTGCTGTTCCTGTGAATTCCTGGAGCCCGTTCTGTCAGGATCTTCATGCGCTAGCTGTCCAAGAGAGAGATGAATTAAAGCATTTAAGTTGAAGTTAGGATTTTCCCAGGAAAAGGAAAAGGGTTATGCACAGTTTTCTCCCTTTTAAAGTGACTTTGTTTGTTTACTGTTCTAAAATTATTGCAAATGCTTTTTAAAAAGGGATAATGAAGTAGCAAGGAAGATGACAAACAGCTGATAATAGATAAAAGCTCCTTAACAGCAGTGTCAGCTAGAGCTGAATGGACAGAATTGTGTTCAGAGACATTAGTGGGCATTGGCAGCCTGCTACTCTCCAGAGCTTTGATCCCATTCATGCCTAAGCTGGTGATTTCCCTGAGAGGAGAGCCTGTCCTCACGGTGCCTGACACAAGCATCTGCCTTCTCTTCTAGCATCACTGTACACCCACAAATTTCCTGGCTGGGAGTGCACTTGGACAACTCACCCAGGACATCCCTAAGGGCTTTGTGTTTCTGGCAGCCTGGGAATTAAGTGATTTAGGATTGACATGCAGAGCAGGGTCTCCTGTAAGGGCAGTAAGTCCTCCACTGTCCCATTGTGGGGTGTAACAAAGCACCTCTTAGATATGGAATAAGACTTGGGTGCATTTACTAAAGAAGCAAAAGTACACATGAAATATAAGCAGTAATGTGCACAAACAAGATACAGCCTAGAGAGCATAACACATGGGATTCAAACATTCCTAGCTGAATGGTTTTACACCCCAAAGCTCCTTCAGCACTTGTATTCATAGTCATACTGTACAATTCAATACTGTACAATACAATTTCACAATTCATCTGAATCTTGTTTCCTTGGCCTATGGGGTATTTTCATGTACAAATTAGGCTGGCCAACATTCCCTTTCTGCAAAAATTCCCAGGAGTGCAACTTAAATGTTATTAAAAAGCCTAATAAAAGAAGAGTGCACATTTAATAAAGTCAGAATAACACAGCCATTGCAGTGTGGTGTGCCTGCAGTTCCAAGCAAAGTGAGAATATGAAGGCACTAGTGCACTTATTCAGAAAAAAAACATAATTATCAACAACTAGGAAGGACCATTGATGCCATGCAGAATGCACAGAAACATTTTCAGGACCACCAGTTTGGACCTTGTCCATGACCTGCTTGTTTGGCCAGGATCTGGGCACAGTCCTGGCTGAATGAGGACTGTCCTGTTCCTGTGCGCAGTCCATGAAAGGCAGCGGCCACTGAGGCCAGCGCAGTAACAGCTCCCCCACAAGCATTAGCCCAATTTCCTTTATCTGAGAGAGCCGATTACTATCAGTAGGTGGTGCAAATTTTGCACATTCATCAACTACCATGCTGTGATACTTCTCCGTGCATTTTTCCTTCACCTTTGCCCTGTCACACTAACACCTCTTCCTGACATTTATCCTTCCACTACAACATGTCATGCTTTCCTCCCACTTACATATCCTAGGATGACTTTTCTCCAGGGCACAAGGTCTAACACAAGACCTAGGTATCAACTCAGACCCGCTCGTTGGAGGGATTAAATAGAGCACTTTCATGACATTAATTAGCAACCCCGCCTTCAGTGGGAGCAATGAAACCATGCATGAAACCAGGAGGGTGGGTGGTTTCACTGAAGGGATGGGAAGAGAGGCTGCAGGACATGACCTGCTCCAAACCACGCTTCAGGTCTCCGTAGCCTCTAGCCAATGGCTCTATCCACCAGCCCACACTATCTCCCCAGAGCAGAAAGCAATATCCTTGGAAAAGTAAAGCGTCATGAACCATAAATTAATCCACTGCAAATAAATACCCTATATAAGAAACAAACCTTTAAAAAACAAAACAAAACAAAACCTGGAACAGCAGGGCAGTATCTGAGTTTTGAATAGAAATGGATTTAGTTTGGCTGAGGCACAAGGACAGCAGGAGCGTTCAAAGTGCTGCAAGCCACACGCGGGGACTCTGGTGGGGACGCTTCCTTTGAGGCAGGAATTCTCTCGCACACAATGGCATTGTTATGCATTAAGCAATTTTTTTTTCCTCTTGGGGTGTGGGGGCGTGGTGGGAGAGGGGAAGACTCGCTCACTCTGCGATGTGGTCACATCAGCCACGCTATGTTTGCTTAGAAATGACTACTCCCCGGTTTAGCACCACACTGGTGGTTTTGTTTTTGTTTTTTTCCCCCAGGTTAAACAAATAACAGAGAAAGAAAACCCAATTGGCTCACTTTGCAGGAGGCAGGCCCTACATGCTGGTGTTTCAGACCCTCAGAAAAATGATCAATTTTGAGAAAGCAAAATGAAACAGTGGCACTTCACTCCTGCAAAGGAGAGAGAGAAGAGGGGCTGGGATGGCGAGAAGGAGCTTGCATTTTCTGATTGCTTTTCTAGTTCAAAGTGAAGAAAATACAGAGCAGCGTGACAGGGGAAGGCCCTCTTTTAGCAAATGCTTCTCTAGCAGTCCCACATGCTTTTTTGTCCTGACATGCGAATAGTGTGGCTCCATAGTTCAGGCTACAGCAGGCACCTACAGCCTGTTTTTCTTGTGTAGCTTCATATGGCTTTTTTCTGTCTGGAACATTTTTGCCCTATCCTCCTTCTGACCTGGTAGTTATCTTTTGCAGAAAGTTAAAGAGAATTTTTGAAAAAATTATAGGAAGTCGATCAAGCTGGGTTTGAGTTACAGGTCATTAAAGTTCACTGTAAGACGAAATTTTTACTATATAAACACTGTTAAAACCTAGACTACCAGCCAAGTGTATCCATGAACCATGGGAAACTTAGGAGCAGTGGAGGCAGGTAAACCTCAGCAGATCTATGCTAGATGCTTGTGCAATGCTTTCCTTGATTGTTAAAGGAAAAGAGCAGTTGAAGACACTTTAACATTAAAATTTAATAGTATTGGGTTTGGTTACTTTAGGTAGACAAGATGACACTTCTTTCTGTAAGCTTTTTGTGCCTAGTAAAACCCAGCCACTGAGGGATTTTTTGCTGCTTTTGCATTTCAGCTCTAACATTAACAAATGCAAAGGTAATGAGATTTTCTGTCTTTTTTAAAACTGATTTTGCAAGTAAACTCCTCTGAATTCTTTGAATGTGTCGCTCAAAATTTTATGGTCATATCCTCTGGGATTATTTAAAACACTTTAGGTTTGAAGAATATGTTTTCTTTTCAAGTGTTATTTGTAGCGAGTATGGGAGAGAAAGGGTTAAATTTTTTTTCTGGGGCTTATATGTAAGTGAAATGACATTTTAACAATCTCTTTAGTATAGCCTTGCTGTGCTGGGACCTCTGTTGCCTGCTGTCTTACTTCTTGGCCTCTAAATAGAGAGTTATTTTCAATTTCTTCAGTTCCTAATGTTTTAAATGGAACTACTGTTCCCCTTAGAGCACCCAGTGGCTGGCTGGAGACCTTTATTGATATATATAAATTACTCCAGTCCCCAGGGCTGGCTACAGATCCAATCATATTGAGCTAATGCGCATATAAATAAAAACCTGGAAGTATGGTTTATGGCAATAAGTAGTGCAGTAGAAGTTTATACCATCCTGCAAAGACACCTTGATACATTGCTGATAATCTCTATAATGTATTTAAAGCGGCAGTCTGTAGATTCAAGGCTGAAAATTTCACTCATCAAAGCCATAAATCTCAGTGAGCTTCTGTTCATTGGCCTGGAAAAGAAGGAATTTCCCCAATCTGGGGAAGAGCCAAAATTAAAGGATGTTGGCCTTTTGGTGGAAGGCACCAAGCAGGGCGATGCCCGTGTGTAAGTCAAGTGCATCAGGCACAGCAGCCGGGCAAGGTTAAAGAAGTTCCCTGACATCTTGACATTTGTCCAGTTGCCAGCTTTTGCAGTTCACAGATGATTCCTGCTTTTGCATAGAATGATTTGCTACTCTCTAAACAAAACAATAATAATCTGATGTCCAGCTGATAAAGCTGACAGCAACTGAATTATTCAGGCAAGCAATCATTTCTCTAGGCAGGTGAAAACAAATTTCAAGGGTTAGGTTGAACCTACGGGCTAAACCATGAATGGAGAGTGTGGCAGGTAACTGTTTTCCACTCGGGCCATCGCTGGGACAGGTACGTGACCACGGCAGTCGCACTACTGGTCTCTTGCTGCATTGGGAAGGTAACTCACCGCAGCCTCAGAAAGGTGCGGCTACATCTCAACATCTTCCACACCTTTGCTGAATCTGGATCTCACTGGGTTTAAACACCTCAGCTGTTAAAGCTAATTATAATTCAAACACACCAACAGTGGGACAGTGACATCCTGGGCAGAGCTAGTCCTTATAACTCGCCTGTGTCTATTCTCTTCAGCGCTGGGCTCTGGGGAAGGGACTGTCTTGTTTTTCCCTGCAGCATCCAGCAGAATGACCACGGTGCCTCGTCACTGTGGCTGTGCAAAGAGAGCAAGGAGCAAACCTCAAACTGCTAATGACAATGATGCTAATCCAGTAATCCCTCTTAGTAACCAGGAGTGTCTTGAGCAGAAAAGGTAACAGTTGGTCCCATTATCAGTTCCTGGGAAGGTCGTAAGAAGGCCTGGGGGTGACAAAAAGGATCAGAAAGGAGCAGAACAGGTACCAGAGTGGCAGCTCAGGCCATCATCCCACACTTGCTGCCTGTTTGCTGCCTTGGAGTTGCCAGAAGCAGAGCAGTAGCTTTATTAATAAGCTACTGTACCATGGCACAGCAATAGGGTCTTGAGGCAACTTCGGCAGGTGTAAGACAGGGCATTATATATATAACTGATGCTCGATAAGCACTGTAAGATACCGCCAACTTTACACAACTTTATTTCTTCATTTTCAGATCCTTCAGGCACCAATTTTACTGCTTCAGAAAAATGATTGTAACTTAAAGGAAAACTCCAGTATGAGTTGTCAAAGCAGCCTTTAGAAATACTTGTCACTCTTTCAGTATCATAGTCTGTGGAGCTGTCATTGCTGTCTCTGGGTGCTGCCATTTTAATGTCACCTCCTTGCTTTCCCTCTCAGAAAGTCATGGTGGATCAAAAAAAAAAAAAAAAAGTTTAAATGTTCTTGTTAAGTCTCCTGGAGTGTCAAACCCAGCAGACTCCAATGAATGTGAGAGCTGCAGAGATTTACTCTAGAAAAGCATTTATCAGTAGTCAACTGAGTACTTAAAAATTGTACAGAACAATTAAGAAAGCAAATATATCAGTTTTTGGAAGTGATTCTAACTCTGAGTCTCAGCGGACAGGGTTCAGTATGTTTAGTGTGTTTAGCCAGGTGCCATGTCACCATCCTATATTTAACGACCTTCCTGTATTTAAAGCTTTTTCCACACTTACATGTAAGGTGGTTTGACTGAAATTGGGTTTAAAACTTGGTTTAGTTAATCTTGTGCATAGTACTGCATGGCTATTTGCAGAACAATTTAAAGTTAGCACAGTTTAATTTAGTAAGGAATCATGAAGCCAATTCAATTTAAAACCATTAAAACAATTTTAGAGTGTCTGCCCAAGGGTTTTACATGTTTTCACTAAATGAGTTTTAAAAATACATTTAGTTAAACTGATGGAACTTTAAGTATCAATAAAGGCTTTATCTTACAAACACTAATGCTTGTCTTCAACGAGTCCTTTGCATCTGCTTAGATGTCTGTCTCCAGGATCAGGGCATTATCGGTTATCGTATTTAAGAAAAAGTTTTGGTTTTGGTCTCTTCCAAATGAACTCCTTTAAAGAAAAGTCTTTCCCTTTATCTCCTGTTTTTGGGGTGAGACGATCTGATCTTTGCTTCCCTGGGCTGAACTTTATGTGCTGAAACCTCAGTCTTGCTTCTAAATCACATGAGCCTGACTGGCACGAGTGGGCATGGTGCCCATCAACTTTTTCTCTCACAGTCCCACAGACCACAGTGGAGGCAAATAACTCAGGCAGAGCCTCTTCAAACCAAAGCAGTACCTACTCATCCAAAAGGTGGTCAGATCCATACATCTATTTCTCCTCAAAAAAACTTTCCTCTTTAGAGTTTCATTAAGCCCATTTAACCCCATGGTTGGTTGGAAAAGGTTTGCTACAGTTTCTGCATCTCATTTTTTCTTTCTCTCATCTGCTCCAGGCAACTCACTTTGTGCAACTTATTTTCTAGGACATATTTTTTAAGCCTTGGTCTAGATTAGGTGCAGGGAGAGTGGCTCTTGCTAGTCTGGATCTCTGACATTTTGTCTCCTGTCTGCTACACTGCTATGAGCTCTTTTGATCAGACTGCATGTGCTTGAGAAGGACAATATCAAGCAGGTGAAGTGAGGTGTATTTATGAAAAATAATGTTACAACTCACTCTTTTATGGCCCCAGTTTTTTGTCCACTTCTGAAAAAAAAAGGAAACTGAGACAAGTAAATACAAGTAAGAAATTTGGAGTTTTCATGTCCCAGGATCCTTGGGCTTCCACGGAAACCTTCTGCAAGATCTCCGAGGGATTTGTGTGTGATAAATGTTGAGGACAAGGGAACCAGCAGCTTTTCTTTCAATTAGCAACACAGCAGCAAAAGACTGGAAGGCACCTCCTGAGTCACTGAGTCTGGTGCTTTGTGGTTGCAAACAAACAATAGCACATAATCCCTGTAATAAAATGATCACGTTCCACCTTGAAAGCCACTAGGTTTTGGGGGCAGGACTGATCCCTACTGCTAACCCTGTGAAGCCCAGAACAAATATCTGAGCTCAAGATAATGCTACTTACAACAGGATTAAATCCCTGCTGGGTGCCCTATAGTTGCAACCACAGGGGAACTCCGCCAGTAGCAGCACGACTTTGGCACTCCATGTCCATGTAAGGGTAAAATTTGCTCTATTCTTCCTCATAATTAGGTGCAGTGACTAGACCAGACTTTATATTGTGTCATACTTGCTTCTATGCAGGGGCAGATGCAGCATTAAATGGAGGGCTGAGCAGACGCATGACATGGGGACATGTGTGGTACAGACAACACCAGAGGGATGCTCCATTTCCTTTACTGCCCTCCAATTCCCAGTGCTCATTCTGGGTAATGGCCATCAGTTGGGATTTTGTGCATCACCCTCCTATGAGCGACGTGAGCTCATGGTCCTGGGGGAGACCTGTATGGTGAATGGGATGCAGGCAAAGGTAAATGCTTGCTTTCCGTTAGAGGTATTCCGTTTTCTCCTTCTTCTCTTGAAGGACCTGATCCAAACGACACTGAAATCTGCTGAAATCTGCCGAACTCCTCTGCTCGCTCCAGGCAGATTTGCATCAGCGCCTGGGGCTCTTCTGCTGTGGGAATTCCTGCCATGCCTTCTCAGACAAAGAGGGTGACCACATCCTTACATCATGCAAGTTGTTTAGTTTGGACTGAGGGAACAAATCTGTCAAGCAGGCAAACAAGCGGGCATGAGCCAAAGGACTGGCAGGAGAGGTGGGATAACCCAGTGGTTAGGCTATAATGGTCCCTATAAGACTATAAGGAAAACCCATGTTCTCTTATGCTATGGGGTCAGTAGCAGTCATGTACCCCATTGAGTTCAATGTGGGAAGGGGTGGAGAAACGTCTGCGCAGCCGTGCCTCTGCCATGGACCCAGAGCAGGAACATGGCATGTGTGGGACGCTAATGGGATGCTGCAGCCCCTATAGCTCTGTGGTAAATGCACCCCTGCCCTACATCCTGGGTGGTGCATGGATGGGGGGGTACCACCCCACAACAGGAGTGCAGAGAGCCATAAGGAGGACAGAGAAGTCCAGGTGGCTCCTAGATACGGCCCAGCATCAGAGCTGAGCACTGGCCTTGCTTGTGTGGCTGCAGTTAAGCCCACTCAATAAGAGTTTAAAGGTGCAGAGTGCAGAGCAAAGGCAGCCTCAGGGCTGTAATGTCACCTCACGTGAAAGCCCCCACGGTTTCCTTGGCTGCCAGCTCTCTTCTGCTGTTTTTGATGCCCTAACCTGCTGACCTGAGCCCTGCCCCGATCTCCTCACATGCCTTTCTGAGCTGCCGCCTGCTTAGTTGCCTTGTTTTCAAAAGAAAAGGTTTTTGGACAAACAGAAGTGCCCTTTCTTCTCTTCCATCCTTAAAACGGTGGTCCTGTGGTGGCAGTGGGAAGTGTGCATGGCAATTGTAGCAGCAGGACCTGCAGACCTGGTCCTGCTGGCTGACGGGGCAGTTTGTGGGGCTTTGGGGCAGTTTGTGGGGCTTTGGGGCAGCCCTTTGCACTGCAGGGAGAGACACCAGGTCTGGGAAAGGTGCAGGCGCTGGTGGGTTTGCTGAGTTTAAAGAAAGGTGATGAACGTGGGAGAGGAGAGCAAGGAGTAGGAGGTGTTGCCATAACCACACACTTGCGCTGAAGATGAGCAATTTAGTGAAAACTTGGTCCAAAAAGAGAGAAGCACAAAACCTCACTGACTTCGGTGGGGACAGACTCACCCTGTCTAGGTTTTCATATGATCCCATCCCACTCACGGTGGAAGGCCTCCTTCAGTTGCTTACATCCTCCACAAGCATTAAATTCATGCAAAAGGGGGTAAGAAGGAAAGGAAATTAATATTATACGCCGTCTGGATTTCAGAGATCCGCACTATCTATCTGTATCCTTCAAGCCATCACAAGCAATCTATGAGCAGTCTCCACAAGCACACACAGACCCAACCATTAACATAATTCTCTCTTTTATTCCTCATCATTGTGGTACCGTATGCTACAGTCTTAAACATTATTTGTTTTATCCACTTTTCAGCATTTTAAGCTCCTACTATGCTGGCTAAAAAAAAAAAATCCCATTTTTATCTCATCTGATTTGATATTCATCTGTCCCTCGCTGATTTTCTTCCCCCCTTTTACCATCATTTTGGTTGGTATTTTTTTTCACTTCAGAGAACATTGAGAACTCTGTCTCAAGGCTTCCAGATTAGACAGAAGACTGATAGGATAATGATGGTAGTATGTTAAATGCTATCTATGTAAATCAGCTCTCTCCATCAATGGATACAAGATGCAGCTACATTAGATCCCTTTTTGACATACATTTTCATTTTTTAAGGAAGAGAATATTGGATTGTTATTAAGCTACTTTAGAAAAATCTTTGCATTACCAGGCACATTACTATTGTGCATAAAGTCATATTAAATTTTGGGATGATGTACAACATCATTTTCTTTTAAAGGCTGCTTTTAACCTCAAAGTATCTTCTTTTTAGCTTCTGCTGAGGGATTTGTTTATGATAACCAATGACTGGGGGAGGGGGAAAAGGGTGTTTTTTATTAAGCTTCTTGTAGTAGATAAATCTGAATTTGCACCTCTGATAGGAAACTGGCCCTGGTTAAGGGAAAAAACTGCTGTTACGTCTCATCTGTTTCAAATGCCTGGGAAAATAGCTCAGCAGATAGCCTGAAAGTCAAATTCAGACTGCCGTGGACTCAGTTGGAAGCCAGTTGCAAAATCAAGACCCATTCACTGGAAACATCTTGTCAACAAACCCCTCCCACTTTGACTTTTTTAAATGAAAAAGGCTATTTTTGTTTTCCTCTTTGAACTCGGAGATGCAGGAATGAATATATTCCCAACAATAATAAGGAGTAAAGTGGTGAAAATCAGCTTTGCTTTATTCACGCCTGTGGACTCATGCTGATTTTCAGTGGCAGAGGAACTGGCCAGCTAAAAATATATCATTAAAATTCATCTTCAGCCTGTCACTAATGTGGGTAATTTCACATCAAATGTAGGGTGGGCTTTGTTTACTAAGTTATAAGAGAATGTACAGGCAACTCTTAATTTTTTAGAGTTATCTTTGGCTTCAGTGGCCCAGAGCAAACTAAATCCAGATTATACAATTTTTTCCACGAGCAGGAGGACTGATGAGCTGGGATTCCAGCATTTCTTTTCTACATTGTCTCTCTAATGTCTAATAAAGGGTGAGTTTATTAGCATTTTCTCTGTGGGAGACATTAATAAGAGCAGTTTCCTCTACCCAGGAATCTATTTTCATAAAACCTGCGTGAACTTCATATCTCTGAGACCTCAGTTGCTCTGTCAAATTTTCTTTGAAATTAGCCATTGCATCTTAAAGTTATTAAATGGGGACCTACAGACGTAAACACGTGCAGTTACACACAGTGTGATAAATCTCACTTCTCCATTAGAAGAACAATGAGAGTACAGCACAAAAGAGAGAAGCTGGTGGTACTGGTGATCAGAGGCACGACTGCCAGGCTAGTGGTGACCTGAGCAGAGATACATCCTAATGCAAATACAGTGTATAGCTGTGCTATTTCCAAGGCTGGCTCATATAAACCTCTCCCTGTCTCCCTGCACTTGTGACACGGGTATCCATAAATGTTAAGGTGGGGGGTCGGGTGTGATAATCCAGGCTAGTGGTTTCACCTGAAAGGATGGGAGGCTTTAAGAGCTGGGATTTGTGAAATGCAGAGCAAGAGTGAAGCAGAGCTAGGAAGGGAGCCCAGCAGAGCTGGAGCAAGAGGCTCAGGAGGGTGACGGGCTGCAGGGAAATGACTTATACACTCATCTTCCCAAATTGGGGTGGGGGGTCGGGTGTGATAATCCAGGCTAGTGGTTTCACCTGAAAGGATGGGAGGCTTTAAGAGGGCTGGGATTTGAAATGCAGAGCAAGAGTGAAGCAGAGCTAGGAAGGGAGCCCAGCAGAGCTGGAGCAAGAGGCTCAGGAGGGTGACGGGCTGCAGGGAAATGACTTATACACTCATCTTCCCAAATTTACCTACTCTCCAGGAGGTCTTGTCAGCTGAGTGGCCCCATAAGTCCCTCCCCCAGGGACACGGTAAGGGTTTGAGTTAATGGTTTTTTGGGGGGCAGAGCTGTGGCTCAAAATAATGTGGACAGTCAATGAACAATGAAGAGGTAGCTTAAGATATAAGGCAGTTGAATAGTCATGTGAAGCATGTGTGTGTATGCATATTTGTGTGTATCCTTTGGCATAAGACTATGTTTCCACTGTGGTTACACAGTTTCAAGACTGTAAGTTTTAAGTTAAGTTTTTATGCATGCAAAATTGTCAATATACCTCAGGAACACTGAACTGAATGCTGAGATTATCATAGCAGGAGATATTAATTTGTAGCTTTGCGGGGGATGGTGGAGATGCGGGTTTTTTTGACTAGGAAGTCACTTCTGAGCACCCCAGTCTCTAGATCGGAACCCAGCCTTTCAGTCCTGTCCATTACGGCTGTGCATCCAGCTGTGTGCCTGGGCTGCTACTGTGGGCAGGCATGTGTGCACTTAAACCGTGGCCCACTGGTGCCGTTATGTCAGAAGGGATCAGAGCTGGAGTCACTCTGAAGGCATAAGTATTTTTCTTAACGTGTCCTAAATGGCAAAATTCACATTGAATAATTTTGGTAATAAATGGCAACCTAAATATGTCAGGAATGATTTAGTACCTGTGAACCATGTAGCTGAAATGTAGATGAGGCTAATTAGCTGATTCCTTATCCCAGCTCCCCCTTTCCTCTCCTTCTCTCCCCACCAAAAAAATGTTCTTTTTCTCTGCTGTTTTCAGAACACACTGGGTTGGGTTACAGCTTTGGCATTGCTCTGGTTATTTTGTCCATGTGTCCTATGCTTAACACAAATAAGTAGAGACAAGAGGCTTGAGAGCAAGGTAGGCAGCCAAATTCAGAGTGAGTAATGCAGGCGTCGAGGCAAAACGAGGTCAAAAAGAGCATTTGCAGGCAATGCTATGCAGAAAGGATGCTTCACTGCTGCCTCTGTGCAAAGCGCCTGCTATTAGCCACATGATGCTCTCATGCCTTGTCCAGTTATTGTACGCAGAGGTGAAGCAGGATCAAAAAATCAGTTGCTGACTAAGAGAGATTTCTAACGTACCTCTGCCTGGCCCCAAACTGCACTGTGCAGTTTGTGCTTTAGAGATGTGTGAATAATTAATTTTTCAGCTTGTTCACCATTTTAAGAGAACACAAAGCAAGTTTTCTTCTGAAATAGCTCTTACCACTGTCATCTCTTCTGAAAACTATCACTTTGAATTATGCAAAACATGTTGTTTTGTTCTGTTTGAAAAAAAAATATACATCTATATATATAAAAAGCCTGAGTTTGAGCAAATTTGGTCTCAAAACCTTCCTGTTGAAATATGGAGCTGTAACATTTCATTTTCAAAATGTCAAATAAAATGATTGGACTTTTTCCTAAAAAATATTGGATAATTTTTTTTTATCTGGAGCTGTCTGGGTAACCCTTAACTGTATTTTTTGGATGAGTAAAATAATTACCTGGGAACTTGTCACTACCTCTGCACACATACCCAGAGCTCTCACCTGCCTTAGCTGGATGTGTGGAGAGCCTCAGAAAGGTGCACAGGTGGGGTTGCAGACTTGTGACCTCTGCATTTTCAATATGCACATCATACAAAAAGACTTATCCAGAGTAATTTGCAGTGTCAGGGTGAAGGAGGCTCCAGCTAGTGCCTCTCAGCCAAAGTACACAGGGCTTGGAGATATCTATCTATTCACATCCCTATCGTCTCCTCTCCTAGGGAAGGGAGGTAAAGTCAGCACCCTAAAAAATACTGGGATGAAAAAACAGAGACAAGAAAGAAAACCTGTTTCTCTGGTATGAGACGTTTTTTCCTTCCTTGATAGCTTCCCTTTCAGGTCTGACTCTTGCTTACCTGTGTATGAGCAGTGGCACAGATACAGCTTGATACATCTGTCATGCAGATGTGTAATGGTTGCTGCCGACAGCCAGCAGCCACTGAATTTATGTGGTAGTGATGCTGCAGCAAGCCAGAAAAAGAGCGTTTTGCATGAACTGGGGCTTCATCCTTCTGAACTCAGGGTACATCTTGACCCAGAGTAGCATGTCCTGTTGCTCTTCTCCAGCTTTTAGCTGCTCTCAGGCCTGTTTTTCAGCTCTCTGGAAGAAGGGAGGGGGATGAAATAGCCATCGTATGGTGCTAATGCTGCTCTCTTCCAGGCACAAGAACTGGCCTGACTAAGGCATTATAATGAACAAGAGCAGGAAACAACTCATGCCAAACAGCTGGCTGGCATAAGGAGGAGCTCTTGCTGGTAGGAGAATCTGGGAACAAATGTTTGTCTTGTGCCAGCTCTGCTGAGCTACACAGCTGATCCCGTGTCAGCCCCAGTGCTTCCAGTTCAACAGACTGGAGCAGTGCTGCTGACTCAAAACCAAATCATGCCTGGGTCACATGTAAGCACGGAGGTGGGACACACCAAAAATTTCCCCTGTGATCTAGATGGGGGAGTGATGATAACCCTGTTGGTATCTGCTCGCTGTGACTTTGTGTAACGGATGTGTAGAGCAGCCTGTGGTTTGCCCTGGATGCTGTCCTAGTCCCTGTCACCAGTAACCGCAGGCAGGACCAGGCGTGACCCACCGCTGGGATGCTGCAGCTGGTACACCCCACGGTTCAGCAGGACACACTTTCCTCTGCAATGGGAAGGACTACGGCGCTTTGTGATGCTTCCAGCTTTACCCTCTGCCTGTGCGATGCTGGTGTATGGCAGGAAGGTGACCAGAGCCCCTCTGTCTGAGGGGCCTGGGGCTGCTTGCCACAAGGGCTGGTGGCATTTGCAAACTCTGCCGTGTCTGGGGTGTCAGAAGTAACCTGGATCCATATCGGCTCCTGGTAGTTCTTTAACAGACACGGGTTAGAGACAGCCACCAGGGTCCATGCTGCCACAGGAGGGTCTCTCTGATGGCTTTATTTCCCAAATCCCATGCATTGGGGTGAGTGTCTATTCCAGGCTGTGGAACAGAGCAAGCCCAGGCAGACTGAAGGGTCTGACTATGAGATTTTAGCAACGTGCTGCTGCTTCCGTCTCCTGTGATCTGTGCTTCTAGGACCTGAGAGCCTTGAATGTAAACACACAACTGTATCATCTAATCCTTCTCAGAGCATTGTTTGTTTGGGGTCAACTTATCTCCTTTTCAAGAACAGGATGTTTAGGAAAAAAAAAATAAAGCCTATCTGTAATAGTCTTAATTGTAAACCAGCCTCTATACTTTCAGACTGGAACCTAATTAATCATTGGCTGTACAAGGAATTGATTAATTGCTTTGCTGCTCTTTACTCGTATAAATCTTTGATTTAGTGATTACTGCATTTTGATTTATCACTTACTACACAAGTAATCAATATGTATGATGAATGGATAAATTCAAGTACCACCCATTTTGCAATGTTATATATATAATTTGATATATAAACCACATTGTCTTCAATGTCTATTTCTAATTATCCAAACTGGAAATATGTATCTTCTCACCCACAGTGATGTCTGTTTTCTGACAGTGCCTTACAACGGTGTAAAGTAGGAGTAACCCTATTATGACCAACACTGAAGTAGTGATGAAGAATCTGGGTTTGAGATAGAGAAAACATTCAAAGGGGGAAAGAACTTGTGCAAATAAAAAACTGACTGAAGAAAGGGCCTCACATTTTTGCTAAAAACCCTTATAGGGACAGACCTTTTACTAGTGTAAACGAGTATAGATCCTGGCCTAATTTTTGTTGCGTATCTTTCTTCAAAGTCCTTCAATTCAATGTGAATCTGATCTCAGGGATTATTACACAGGAGTCTGACTGTCTGCAGTCCTTCAGAATTACAAACTAATTGTGGGATAAAAGCTATATATAATTTACTAGCTATGGATTTGTTTTCCTGCTTTCAGAAGTCCCTTTACCTCCCCCCCTTCCCACCACCCCAGTAGCTGAACATGGTTTTCCTGAGAATGGGACCACAGTGGTGGCAACTCATCAAAAGCCCAGAAAACATGGTCACCCCAGACCCTGGGAAGGGAGAGGGGGTTGGTGGGGAAGAGCCCCATTCTGGGGCCTGACAAGTTTAAAAACCCTCTGGCAATAAGACACAGTTGATAATGCTTTTGCTCTGATCCCATGAGTGCTGAGTAGATACTAGAGCAAATAGAATCTGCCTGCCCCGTTGCTTCTTGAAAAAATACAGAGGGGTCTCATCGGCATGGACCTCAACCTGCTCTGAGGGTAGCTTCTTCTTTCTGTCTTTGCTCTGGAGAAAAAGCCTCACCAGTGAGTCATTCAGCTGTGAGCGCTGGGCTGGATCCAAGGTTGGCTGAAGTTGATGGAAGGACTCTGGCTGTCTTCAAAAGATTTGCGATTGGGTTTTTGTACGTGCAAATGCTGTCCAGGAAGGGATGATCCCCTCTGCTCCTTTCATTGCCACATGGCTGCTCATGCAATGGAAAGCCCAACTGGAAGCTAAAGCAAGGCTATGGTCTGTGCCCTTTTTTAGGGTTTATGTTAAGGCTTTGATCCATTTGTGGACTCCCACTTATGCAGTCAAAGGTCAGATTGACTCATCCTGAAGCTTTTGGTAGAGCTGGGGAACCAGTAGACATCTCCCTCTCGCTGCTGCATACCAGTTTTATTCCTGTCACACCAGCCATTGTCCCCTCTTGCAGTAGGGAAACCACCCCAGCTCTTGTGGCTGCCAGCATTTCCCAAGAAGTCTAAGGTTGTGGCAAGCATTTTGAGGTATGATGTATAGAAAAGGGATGCTTTCCTCCAGGATCCTTGTGATATAACTGGGAGGTTTACTGTAATCCTCGCCCACAAATGGTGGCAGAGTATTTCTGAAAGGTGCAAGCTGTGACAAGGCTGAGCTGGGTATTGAGAAACCTGAGTGCAACTCGTAGACCACAGTCAGGGCACTGTCCCATCTGTCACAGGTAAGATCTCCTCCATTCTGTTTCTGGCTTGTCTGTCTAGATCAGAAGGTCTTCATGGGAGCCTTTTAGTAGCTCCATGAGTTCCTGGTTTTATTTGGGAATTAAGAGTGATGGCATAAAGCACACAGTGAGAAATGCAACCTCTCAGGTCTCCCACAGTGCTCTATATTTGTCTTAAACTATTTTAGCAAACAAATCTGATCCCCAATAGAAGAAGGACCTTTGGCATTTTATATAGGCCTATTCATCACCTGGAATACCTCAGTATAGCTTCTGTGATGTTCACATAACTATGGAAAATTAACCCGACACTCATTTGGAAAGATATGTTGTTCCTCTAGGGAATTGTGTTAAAGTGAGTCAGGTGAGAAATGCAACCTCTCAGGTCTCCCACAGTGCTCTATATTTGTCAAAAACTATTTTAGCAAGCAAATCTGATCCCCAATAGAAGAAACCTTTGGCATTTTATATAGGCCTATTCATCACCTGGAATACCTCAGTATAGCTTCTGTGATGTTCACATAACTATGGAAAATTAACCCGTTTACCTCCCGTAGCTGTTCAGGTAAAACTAGATGCTTACTGTGAGCAGAAGGGAGAGAGAAGCTCCTTGTGTGCAGCGTGTTCAGACTCAGCTGTCCTGCTCCAAGCAGCGGGTGAGCCCGGCACTCCTCATTATTTATTTTGTTCTGGGGCACTATCCAAGAGTTATGACCAATGTTCTTCAGATACTGATATATATTACATGCGCTTAGAGGAAACCCATTCATCTGTGCCTTGTCTCTCTCCCCCAGAGCCCGGATTTCCTTGATTGTAAAGCAAGATAAAGCTGCTATCTTGACTTTAAAGACTCTGGGAAGAAATGTGTTTGTGCTCTCCCTTTCTCCCTCCCTCTCTCTCTCTCTCCAGCGTACTACGCATCCCCCCTGTGATGGACACGATCTTTTTTTCTCCATCCAGCTTCCTCCATGCTTGTCTAAATGGCTGAGAGTTTTCCAGCTGAAGGATAAGAGCCTCTTTAGTCCACAGAGGAATACATTCCCACCCCTTTGCTTTTGGATGAGGAAGGTAGGTCAGTGTCCCGCCGGGTTTGCCTCATCTCTCCTGAAGTGTAGCTGATGCACCACTGAGGAGCTTTAGTCTGGCTTGTGCAATGGTCAGGTTACAGCTCTGGCAAAACAGTTGGGATATCCAGGTTTCTGTTGTATTTATGATATCCTACAAGCTAGAAGACAAAAGGGCCCTGTTTTCCATTGCGTTATTGCACAAAGCATGACAGCTGCTGTTGTAGCTAGACGGAGAGCCACAGAGTTCTGCATAGGTGGAGTTAGGGGAGGAAGGAAAAAAAATGGAAACAGAGCTAGAGAAGCTTTTGCAACTGGAAAAAACATAATAAATCCATGAGCTATGCATAGCCCTAGGGCTTTGTGACCACGAGCAGGCATGAGGGAATGACTTGAACTTAACCAAAGCCGTTAATTACCTGGCTGAGATCAAAAGCATAAGTAAGGGAGTATATTTACGATGCACCTTACAGGATATGTTTCAACTTTCTAGATTTTTTTTATTAATTGGTTTGATTAAATAGATTTAAAGAGCCTGGGCAGAGGCTCCTAAATCATACTCCATATTGATCTAATGAAATACTCAATAAATTTACTAATATGGCTCCTTTGCTTTGTGCAGTCTGAAAGGAAATGCCACTCTAAATGGCGATAACTCAATGTGGAGCCTCAGTAGTGACTCATGGCGAGCAGGGAGGATGCTGGGAAAAGGCTCTCCTGCGATTTGCAGGAGAGCTCAGAGTTTAATGGTGGTTCCAGGCTCCTGCCCGCTCTGCCCCACACCCAGCTTTCCTACCAATTTTCCATCTTATTGACTAGCCTCTTCTGTGACTTCTGCATTTCACTGACATTCACCAGCTTGCTGAAGTGTGTGATTGTTCAATATATGGCTCAGCTGAGACCTCCCCGAGCAGAACTGTATTTCAGAGGTCTCTGCTTTATAAATACACCACACAATGTGTGGTCTAAATAAAATAAATCCTGTGCAGCTCAGGGTAGATCTAATGTAGAAAATGTATGATGTTTATTCCCTCCTGATGCAATAAATTGAGAATGACTGGATGGAAAGCTTACAGTTTTTCAGCATTCACTTATATTGATGAAAATCAAGAGTTTGGGCAAGGACAAGCCCTTCCTGCCCCAGGGCAGAAGGCTGTTATCATGCAGTCTCTCTTGGCTGCGGTTTTCCTGGCTGGGGATGTTGCCATCTCCTGTTGCTGCCCCCTTCCAGATCTGGCCGCTTCCCTAAGCAGTATTCAGCTATTTGTATGGGGGATCCTTAGACCTGTTTCTGCCTAAATGAGCTAACTTAGTAAAGGCTACTTAAATGGCTTCACCAGTCGTGCAGGTGATCCAACTTATATATCTGCAAGGGGGCAAAGGAGGAGCCTGGAGGTGGTGGCAAGGCACTAACACAGCAGCGCCGCCCTGATTCTGTCTCCAGCCCCAGCCACATACAGCACCTCAGCTGGTTAACCGGAATTGTTTAACTATTTAAACTTTCTTGAGCTAAATAAGTTAGTGTCCATTTAGTGTGTGTCTGGGAAATGCTAATGCAAACTAATCTGCTAGAAGCCAAGTTTAAACACATGCCAGTCTGTCCATACAAAGCTCTGGCAATTTGGAGTTGAATTTCACCAGACAATTACAGGACTTTCCAGCTGTTTGTGAGCAACCATTGCTTCTGGCAAACATCAACAATTTTATTCATATACAATTTCTGTGTCATGCTGGAATATAGTTTTAATAGTCAGTCTAATATGGGTCTTAATTTTTTAATCTTCTCTACATTTCAATTAATAAATTGAGAACAATATATTTTTGAACACTGTGACTCAAAGCCAGTGTATGGCATCAGGGCTCTCCCCATAAATTGGGGAGACTGTTCAGTCTCATCCAAACATCTGTGTGATTTCTCTCTTTCTTACTTATTCTTATGATCTTTTTCTCCTTCTCTCTCGCACTTTTTCCCTTCATTCTCTTTTCTGAGATGAAATTGATTTTTAACTATAAACATATATCCTAGAGAAGAGATTCCACTGGTGATGTATTTACTAATGGCTGTGAAAATCAGAACCAGAGAGAGGCAGGAAAGGAGGAAGATGGCAAAGACAAATATATTTGGAAACAGCTAACCGAGGAACAAATTAAAAATGCCTTTTGAGTAAAAACAAAACAAACAAACAAAAGAGGCTCCCCTCTGAAGAACGTAACCTCAAATCTTTTGTCTGCCTTTATTGAATCTGCATCCCCGGATCTTGGGAACTGCTTATAACTCTTGCCTGCTAGAAAATAACCCCTGACATTAAACAAAAAAGTCAAAGCTCTCTTGGTCTCAAAACCCACCATCTTCTCTAAAGGGGTGCAGGTTTGTTATATCTTGTGATGCATCTCAGATTCTGAGAGTGAAAATGGGAAAGGAAAAGGATGAAACAGATCTTACTGGAGAGACAATTTAAGGCCACAGCTTTGTGGCCTTATGTTGGGAGGGGGAAGCCCATCCAAGCCTACCTCTGCTTACACTGCTCTGGTAATTAGTTAATCTTTGCCCAAGGGATGATGCCAAAGGTAACCCATAACCCCAGTGTGGTTCCACTGATACCCACGTGTTCCAGAGTTATGCCATAGTTCCCGAGGTAAGGGATGGCCACAGGGACTTTGGTGTCCCTTAGTGTGGGAACCTTGTGTATCCATCTGCTGATGGATTTCCTTGCTCCATCCTCCCAAGCAGGCAGGAGCTGACTGCAACTGCAGTGAAAAGCCGTAAGAGTGCCCCAAGTCCTCTTTGACAATCCCAAGGGAGTTGCTTACTCCTGGAGCAAGTGCTGCAGATCTCCTGGTTGCGGTCTGGCCAATATTTGCCTAGGCAGGACTAGGATGTCAAGAGGTATGAATGTTCCCAGGCATTGAGCGTTGGTCACTAGGCATAAACAAGTGGGCCCAGGAGAGAGCCAGAGGCTCTTGCATGACTTGGTCTGATGCCCGATCTTTTCCTGTTTTACCTCCTGTTTATTGCGCACCTCATGGTGTGCAGCAGTGCGGGCTGATGTGCCTCCCACATTAATACAAAGCTATTTCTCCAGTGACTCTTTACAGCAGATGTCTCCATGTGTTTAGTTTTCTTCCTTCTACTTGCAATTTTTTCACCTCCATGAACAGTAAATTACCATGCGCTCATTCCTTTTTAGATAGTTATATGATACCCATGCTACTGATACTCCTTGTTCTCTCAGCTTCTTTGCTTCTGGCTTACAGAAACATCTACTGCCCTTCTACATTTTCCCTCTGTAAAGGAACTGTGGCTCTTTGGAAAATGTACTAAAGGAAAATATGACCTTGCTAGCACTGATGCATTCAGCAGTGTTCACTGATGGCAGGGACTGGGAGCAGGATCAGAGTGATGCCCTCTTCCTCCTTTGGTAAACACGCCCTCATCTCTGATGTGCTGTGGTACAGCCATTCAATTCCTTTTAACGCCACCAGCTCATTCCCACCAATGTTAGCAAAAGCAGAAGGGACTTCTGTGTTTCTGAGAAACAAAGTGAGGAGGACTCTATAAATACCTATACCTAGGTATTTGCTACAGAGGCATCTTAAGTTTCGGAGAGAAAAAATACCCACAGAACACACCTGAAAATGATTTCTGAGTTTACAAGGCAACATGCAGCTTCTCAACACATGACCAAATGTTGCTGTTTCTGAAGGTAAACACAATAAAAGACATCCAGGAAAGAGTTGATGAAGTTATCAGATTTCTGCATGAAAAAAAACCCCAAACAAACCTACAAAACACCCCAACTCCCCCCCCCCCCAAAAAAAAAAAAAAAAAAAA
>NW_008796044.1:10315306-10319327 GCF_000699145.1 Aptenodytes forsteri | reverse complement strand
AAAAAAAAAAAAAAAAAAAAAAAAAAAAAAAAAAAAGATGCTCCAGCCGTGATCTTGGGATGTGTGACTGCTGTGTGGGTCACCAGGGGATATAACACCTAGGTGGAATGTGGTCCTGAGGAATTCACTGCTTGCCTGTGAAAGGAGCCAAGAGCTGTAATCAACTTACCTGCTATATTTGCTCCTGCTGTTCGCTAATGAGTGAAGACAAAGCAAGCAGCACACTTCCAACTCAATCAGACTGAGATATTTACTTGTAGCCAGTGAGTCCCTAATCAAAATTAAAGCAAAACAGGCAAAATTAGCTTGTTAGCATTTTTCTCTGTTAGCATTGGAGAAATGTCACTTTTTGCCTGGGGCAGTTTTGGTAGCTTTACCATGAAGGGAAAAGCTATTGTACCCGCTACATCCCCAAACATTTAGTCCTGGGCATTCAAATGTAGCAAGAGTGATGATATGACAGTTCTCTATTAATTTATGCAGAAGAGGAAGGAGCCTGGGGACGGGGCAGACCAGTCCTTAGCTCAAAGCATAATGTAACTGGCAACTGAAGAACGTTTTTTAGTTGTCTTTGATATATGGATTTCTAACTTTTTTTTAACAGAGAGATGACCCTTTGTAGAATAATTTTAAGCCAACTGGAAATAGATTTGCTTCTCTTAGTTATCATTTCTGTGTCCTTTGGGAATAGTCCCCACAGGCTAAAGATCTGATTCTCTTTCTTGTTTGCTGCGACAAGCAGCATGCAAGTTAGGGCTATTTTGTGTGCTGCTTTCTCCAAGCCCCCTCTAGAGCCAAAAGCAGATCATTTGTATTGGTCCTTAGGGAGAGGCCATATCCTGGGGATGGATGACCAATTGTTCAGAGCCCAAGAATTTGTAAGACTTGTGTTCAGTTCCCACCTCTGCCACAGATTCCCAGTATCAGCTCAGGCAAATGCCTTATCAGCTTGATACCTCAGCTCCCTGCCTGTAACGCGAGGAGAGCACCAGGTCCTGTCTCAAAGCTAGATACTCAGTAGATGAGCAAGTGAGACATGATGCAGTGATGGAGGCTGGTTAAGCAGATGTGCTGATTTTGGGGATGACTCTTCTAGTGAGTAGGCTGAGATTGCTCCTAAAGCTACAAGAGCTTTTGAATTTGCAGGCCAGTGCATAGAGAAACAGAGAGATTGTAAGTCAGCCTGACTGAGGTGAAGCTATGGAAAGCAATACAGACTTGGGAAACCCAGAAATCTGGGTTAAAACAACAGGAAATAGTCTATGTGCACAACAGCACTGGCATTCAGAGTCAAGGTAGAGAGTCCCTTCCAGCCTTTAACTCACCAAAAAGGAGTCATCTGCACACAGTCATCCACTACCAGAATAGTGAAGATAGCAACTTCTTTAGACAGCAGCCAATTGAACTGTTAACTATATGAGGGTTTTCTAAAAAGGTGGTGCCAAGTCCTAGTGCCTCTGTTCATAATGTCAATGCCACAAGCACAGTAACTTAGTGTGTTTAATTCAGATCACTTCTACAATTTGCAAACATGCAAAGAGTAGCTGTGTCTCTGTGAGCAAATACTGCAGAAGTGGAAGTGACTGCTTTGCTATAGCTGTAACTGCACTAGTGTCTTCCAATACCAGCAAAAACATCCTGGAAATTGGAGAATGTGTATTTAAGGTGACTCTTTAAAGCGTTATTGCCTGTCTGCCTAGCTAACTCTCAACAGCCAATTCTTCATTATGCAGGGTAATAGAGGGCAGGGGACAGTGGAAAACCCAGACGAGGGCTCTGCTTCTGTGGGGCAGGGCAACTAGGGCGGGATAACACTGAGAAAGCATTTTGCCTGGTGAGTGAAAGTGTGCAGCTGAGTTCATAAACCACTGCATCTGAGCTAATATCAGCCCTGCTGAGACCCCAGACCAGCCTGGACAGGGCAGCTGGGGTGCTTGTTCTCCCTGCCAGGGTGATCCAGTCCAGAGGGACCCCCCTGCGGACAGCAGAGAACTGATTCTTCCCATCTCTCAAGGGTGAGCCCGCTCATAGAGGCACAAGGTCTATGCCAAATTGCTTTCTTCCAAAATGAAGCCCTGTCTTTATTATTTGTCTAAAATACAACCCTGGAATCAGTACATCCCTAAACGTTCCCTTTTTAATATATTTTAAATAACACGGCTGATATAAGGCACTTTTGGAATAACATTAACATCTGGGCTGACCCCGCCTCCCTACCAAGTTTCAGCCTGATGTTAATTAAAACAGGCAAGTTATAAACCCCAGGAAATGGCAGCTGACCCTTGACTATGAATGTAATGCTGTAATAATATGCAGTAAAAAAGAGGTATAGTCAAACTGCTGCCCAGTTCATTCCTAGAACGATGCTCGCTCTTTCTCACCACTGTGCTCCCTCGCTCCGAGAAGTGAGACCATTACCTCACCAGCACCTTTTATGGGCTGCTCTCTGTTTTCGGGGTGGTAGGTGGCAGGGAGGCAGCCTGTGTGCTCTGAGTCACCCGCAAGAAAATTATCCCGGTGTGACAGGAGAAGCTGCCTCTCGGAAATCTGAAAACTGTTTCCTGACCACATGTGGTTGTTGAGGATCCCGTGATGCTCTTTGTCAGGACAGAGTTAGCCAGAGCAGCCCTAATGTCTGGAAAATTGTGGAGGATTATTTTTTCTTTCCATTCCGTATTCCCAGCTGGACATGAATGGGGAGGGTGGAGGAGGATGCCCCGGAAAGGATGGATGTAAACCCCACAGCTGAGGACAGAGTGAAGGTTTGCTATGTGCCACCTCCAGAGACACCGTCTTGGCTTAGTGCCGGAGCAGTGAGAGGCTGCAGTTTTTACTTGCAAGTGTCCATTGCTGTAAGTGCAACTGACCTTTCTTTAGTGGGCCATAAGTGATGGGGTGTAGGTGGCTAAGATGGTGAGCCAGCTTACAGCTGAGAGCCAAGGTGATGAGGTGGGGTCAGGGTAGAACCGGAGAAACCCCCTAGATGCATTGCCACATCTCTCACTGACTAAATATTAGATGCGATTTGGAAGTAATTAAAGGAACGTCTTTGTTGTTGTTGGAAAATGCAGTACTGTTGAAATTGGAGTGTTTCCTCTCAAGATGTTGCTTTTTGTCAAGCTATGAATGAAAAAAAAAAACCCAAACAAAAAAACCCTCCCAAAACAAAACAAGCAAAACCCAAATCCAAAGGGCTCATTGCCCTGCAAATCCCTCTGAATAGACTTTACAGGTTTCGGTTCCTGTGGCACATCAGAATCCAGCCCAGCAGCGTTCACAGGGTCCCAGAAAATATGTCCCATTGTTTGTAAACAAATTAAACTAGCTTTTGAGCAGATACATTTTATCTTCTCTGTGAGCTGAAGGAACCAGGATATGAGCCTACGAAAGGCTGGGTTGTAATGGATACACCCTGCCCCTTCTCTCTTTAAGGCATGGGAAAGGTCAACTTTTGTCCTCTAAAATGTGTCACTGCTATAAATATGACTGCATAATTTATTGCAAATTGTTTAGCAAATTTATTGCAAACTATTAATAAACCTCCTTGAAACAGCACAATGAGCGCGTGCAATAAACAAGGAAAATATTTGCTTGATTCAAACCACATTGGGTGATGTTAAATTAATGTTGAATAGATACATTTTGAAGGCCTAGAGGGATGAGTGCAGCCAGCGACCGGATGCTGCATCGCTTGCCCAGAGCACACATGTCAGAAAATGTCGGGGAAGTGACCAAACCTTTTTGTCAATGGCTTAAAGCTGAGATAAGCCCCGAGTGTTTAAATTGGCAATTCTAATAGCTACCTGAATCCAATTCAATTCACAGCAGCTTGGCTTGTAAGGCAATCGGTGATACAGTGTTAATGCCAACTAATCTGATAAAAATTGACACAATGACAACGTTGGGCCATTAGTTACCAGCAGTTTTTATGTCTGTGTAAATCCATCGTGTTTTACAAGGTACAGGGGATTCTGGGAGTTGGGGAATCTTTTTTTGTTTTTTTTTTTTTTCAACGGGGGGA
>NW_008796044.1:10305682-10315048 GCF_000699145.1 Aptenodytes forsteri | reverse complement strand
CTTTTTTTGGTTTTTTTTTTTTTCAGAACGGTGGAAATAAAGTGGTTTTGCCGGTGAAACAAACTCATCCTCTTGCTGTGCGTGCTGCCTCTGAGCGCGAGAGTGTTAAATGGCAAAATTCATCACAACTAATTTCTATTTGCCGTCTATTAGGCTACATTGTTTTGTCCTCAACGTCAGGTTAAATAATGAACCTCTCGGAATAGAGTAAATTAACCTCCACTTTATGTTCATGTCATTGTCAAATGGAAACATCACTTGTACAAATGAAAAAGATTCATTAGTAAAGCTAATGCATAGGCTCCACTCCAGTAAAAGATAAGAGCGATTGAGGCCTTGTCATAATGCAGTGTCGAACCGCTGGCTTGTTATTTATGATGCCTGCCATAATCTTTGGAGATTATTTTCAGCAATGGTAATTAGCACACAATGCATCAGGAACAATTATGGAACAATGTCTTAGCTTGACAGGTATGCCACCCTGCTGCAGGCGAGCTATGATCCATGAGAAATTAAATCAAATCTGCATGCTGCAGGGAGTTTATTAATATTTCCCCTTCCGAGGCAGTTTGAAAGGCAGCTATGCTTGACCGGCCACCCAAAAATACTTAGCAGCGTGATATGAGTGTGCTCCTTGTTAACACACACCTATCTGCACAGAGCCTTCCTATGCACTTATAGCTGATTAAAATAATATCTGTGAGTTTGCTGTTTACCATGGTGAAGAGAAAATTGCTACCTCTCCTAGCTGGCCACGGGGCCTCATTCAGGGTAGGTTGTTGCTAAAGGAGCTCTGTAACGAAGTGGCAAATTCCTGTACTGACACAAATCCTGTAAGTCTGCTAGAAGCAGTGGGACTATGCTGATTTACAACTCCTTACATCCCAGCTTAGGAATCAAAGTGTCCCTGATGAAGGCAATTTTCCACTGAATAGCACAAATGCAACACCGTGGCAGTTTCTTGTTTCAGGCATCCAAACAACCCTGTGTGAAGCCTCTCCAGAGAGATCTGGGGCATCAATAGTGCACAGAGGAGAGATGTGGTTGAGGAGCATTGCACATGGATGGCAAACGTGGGGCAGTTTAAAAGTTGGGCGTTAAAGTAAATGATCTTCCTTGGAGCAATGGTGGCTATTGGGCTCCCTGGGCAGGATCAGGGTAGAGCAAGGGGAGTCTCTCATTTTTGCTGCCCTGTTTGAGCTGGAAAGTAGTCTCTTGCCAAAAAAAAAAAAAAAAAAAAAGCCCATTGCCAGGTGGCTGACTGCAGCTCCCATCATGGGATGCAGGAACCCAGGACCCCAGGGTGGGGCTGTGGGAGTTACCAGCTCCTGTAAAGAGTTATGGGAAAGGAGTGGGAACAGGGATGTGCCCTCGGCAGAGCTGGCTTTACAAACCTGAAGGCTTGGGACAGTCTTCCTTCCCACCAGCAACTCACATGATTCATAGCAGCACCTCATTTCACTGGGCAGTGGAAGGATCACCTCTTTTCCCAGGCTATCTGGGCTAGCTTAGGGCTCCATAAAAGCCAGGCAGTAGCAGGAGGCTGAGATCACTGAAGGCAGGTAGAGCCTAATTTCTTCTGGGGCTGAGGAAGGTAGGACCCCAGATGCATTTAGGAGTGTTGGCCTTAGTACCAGGAACAGATGGCATAGAAAGTCTTGAACAAGAGACTCAAAGACTGCTTTCCAACACTTTTTTTCCTGCATTTAGCTATTTGTTCAGGCTTTTCTCCATGCAGGGAAGTCCAAAGAAGGCTGCAACTCCTCTTTGCCCTGCTCGTGATGGGAAGCAGAGCCTGGGATCACAAGTGCCTTGCCAGGGGACAGCTGAGGCACTGCATATCTGCTCAGCCGCCTATCAACGCTGTGCCTGCATTCAGCCTCCTTCATGCCCGGCTGCTGTCCTGTTCAGTAAAAACAGGTGCTTTGCTTTGCAGAGAGTGGGAGAGGATTTCTTCAGCCTCATAAATAAAGACATCCCACATGGATGGTCAAATCCTCACCTCAAGGAAATCAGGAGTAATCCATTGGCTTCAGCAAAGCAATTCACATCCGCATCCCTCCAGCCTGACCCAGTCCGGAAGGTGTAATTGGAACATTCGTGCTGGTTCTTCCCAGTTTGCTTGCTCTGGGCTCAGTGGGAAGAACTGGGCCTCAGCTGGGCAGTTCCCCAGAGACAAAAGCAGCTTCCAATAAAGACGGAGCTTCCCATTTTTGATGCTGGCTTCAGTCTGTCTGAGTAACAAGTAGGATGGGCTCTGGTGTGCCTCCTTGAGTCAACGGTGCCTGAAGAGATGGCTACAGATGAACTCTAAAAGATGGACAATACTTCCCCCTTCCTGTTCCTTTGCAGACACCTTGCCCGAACATCATCCACAGAGGGAAACCTCATCACTGCGGTATGCAACCACTTTCCAGTATGACACATAGAGAGATAATTTCTAACCCGTAAGTCCCAGCCAAAAATGTGGAGATATCTGGGTGGCAGATGGAGGGTGGTGGGCATAGACAATACTAGCATAACTTTGCAAGTGTAACTTGCTAGAAAGTCCTGCTTAAGCAGGACAGGGCTCAGCTTTGTATCTGCAACTTTTCACTGCAGCTTGCAAACTCCTGGGAGCCAAGACCAGCCATCTGCAGTAGCTGTTAGTCTCTGTAGCTCCAGGTAACTCCATAGGGTTGCAGTGAATTGCTGCCACGTGGCTGCTCTTCCTGGCATTTGCCTGAGACAGCACAGAGCTAATGTGAATATGTGGCACATGTGGTGGTTGTAGCCACCCCTCGCAGTGTGGATGTAGCCTCTGTGGCTACAACTGGTTTTAGTACCTGCTGAATAATCCTTCTGGTATTTTAGAGACAACCTCACAGGCACCATTTTTTTTTTTCAGTAGTGACATGAGGATCTTCCAGCCAACTTCTAGACCTGCCCAGGAGTGCATAGCAGAACAGTACAAGATGGGGCCAAGCTGAGGTGAGGAGACACACAAATCATGTACCAGTCTTTAGAAATACAGTTGTTTTCAAGCTTTATTAAAATATAACACTACAAGGCCAGAGAGCACCTTGGCCAGGTCTTACAGGACTTTGGCTTCGTGTTTTCTAGGTATGCAGGTTGAGATGACTTCCTGATAAATACTGTTTAACATCTTCTTTGGTTACTAATAGACTGGGGGATACTTCATCATCCTCATTTAATAAAAATACATCAGTCTGCTTCTTTCTACATGCAGAAGTGGAAGTGCTAACTGCACATTTCTGCCCATTCTGCATCATTATTAATGATTTATCATTGTCATCCTTTAATAGGCTTATATCATGATTAGGATTTCTTTTGTTCTTAATAATGCTTAAAGATCATTAAGAAAGAGAATTCATGTGCACGTGTCAGCGGGTGAAGAGACACCCTTAAAATAGGGGGACAATTCTGGGTGGATAGCAGGAGTGTGGGAGGGATGGCTGGTTGCATTTAGTGGCACTGACCATATTATAAAACCATCAGTCAGAAAGGGATTGTTGCTTTTTGTTTATTTTAACATTATTTTCCATGGGGACTGCTGCTAGGGGCTGAAAGGCATGTCTAAGTTGTTTTTTTTCTAATGCAAACATTGTTTGGTATTTCTGTTGCACACAAGCTCTTTCCTTCCTCTTGTTTGGTATTTAAATGTATGGATGGCTTGTGATTAGGAGCAGGTGGAGGGGGAGAACAGGACAAAGTGATTTTAAGTCACTCCTCTTTTGTGCCACCATCTGTTCCTGGGCTGGAATGAAACTGAATGCACAAAAAACTGATCGGCACCATAACTTTTCCAAAGAAAATGAGGATGATCAGGAGAATCCCAAGGGACATAGGCCTGATGGGAGAGGTCACACCCTCTTGCTCTATACCGTGACAGATTGCTGCGCTGCTTTTCTGCCTAGAACAGACAAGCCGCCATTTATTAATTATGGGTTGTTCTGCTGCTGAACCTAAAAATTGGGACCCCCCTGTGCTTGGTGCTGTATTAACACAGAGCTCAGCGGTAGTCATTGGCCCCAAAGACCTTACAGTTTGCATGTAAGAATAAAGAAAACAGATGGATACAACAAACCGACTGCGGGAGCATGAAGTAACCATGAGACAATTATGATCCGTTAAACTATTCAGGTCAGGAAATGCACTGCAATACTATCCTCAATTGAAACACTAGAAGGATGCTAAATGGGCAGAGGGCAGAGTGTAATGATTAGATTTGGGACAATGGATCGAACGTTCTATTGCAGAGATTGCCACAGGATTTTTAATGACCAGTTGTGATCATGGCTTGCGTTTTACATACTACCCAAGGAAATTGTATCTCCAGTTGCTTTATACCTTCTTGACGTGCACCTTGTGAAGGCCTGGAGGGCTGGTATTTAACACTCACATTAATTTTCATGAGACAGTCTGCAATAACAAAGCAGCAATCAGCACTAAGTGATCACTGCAGCTTACGCATCCCAGAAGTTGAGTGTCTCCCCTCAGAAAACAGCTTTTGGTTGCTGTAGTCATCCCTGCAAAAATACCTGCTGCTCCACCTACCTAAGAGCACTGAAAGTTGTTTGGGTAGAGGCTCAGGATGTTCCAAGAGCATTTGTTCAGTGTGTCTGCGAGCCAGTTCAAGGTGAGGGACCTGTAGAGGGCACTGAAAAATACCTAGCTGAGCTTCTAGCTTCTGCAGTGATGGCACTGTGGATGTGGCACCTGGCAGAAGAAAGCCTAGTGCTTATTCCCACCCCAAATTTAGCACAGTGAGTGTGCTTGAGTTAGGCAGAACCTAAAAGGGGTGTTTCGACTTGGACAGAGCCTAAAAGGAGTGCAGGATACAAGCAGCTAGCCCAGAAGCTGGAGATAAGTGCGATGCGTGCAGGTGTCTGCAGCCCTCCTGTGCTGTCCCTGTGCTCAGGGACACCCTAAGCTCTGCGTGCTCCTCGCTTGCCTTCTGTTCGACACCTGCTTGCTCAGTGCAGAGCAACACTAGGCATGATGCTGTGGTGCCCAGCGGAGAAGATCTCTATGGACATTCTTGAGGCACTGAAGACAGTACCAACCTACCAAGTTCATGAGTGCTTTCCACCTCTGTCTACCTCAAGGGAGGCTGAGGTCCTTCAACAGATGACTGTTAGCTCCTAAGTGGATTCCCTGAAGGTGATGCTGGCCTGGGATCTTCAGTGATGCCTGATGCAAACATCCAGTGAATGAGGACAGAAGGATGATGTCCCTTAGAGGCTTTGAATAGTTCATTGGTCAGAGTAAAACGCCTGCCTGTTGCTGAAGGAGCCCATCCAGACTGCAGGGTTCACTGTACTTGTACTCACCTTCTACAAATGTCTGGGTTGGCTCCAAACTATTGTAGTTCTCCAGAGTTTTACATCTTTCAGTCAGGTATTCAGTGCTCTTTAGACTCCATGTTGGTCCATACAGCCAAACCCTGACAAAAACTGTTTAATGCTTTCTACAAGTATTTTCTTTTTAACAATTCCGGCCAGAGATGCTGAGTTGAAGAACCAAACTAATTTCATGTGCTTCTCCAACACCCCATTATGACATTTATGACATATTTTTCTGTTTAGAGGGATGATTTTTTCCAGATGCCAGCACATCTAAAACTACCTAATGAGATTTCCACAGATGTAGAGCTTAAAACCATCTACGGTATTTTTATTTTTCTCTCTAAGTGATGATGCTTTCCAACTGAAACATTTCCCATATAAAAGCACTAGAAACAGTTGAATGTGTATTGGATTCATAGACAGAAGAGCTTGTTCATTGGAAAGCAGGTATTGTGATTGAGTCTTGGCTTTTCTGCCACTTGATTTGAAATGAGTTTTATTTTCTTTGGTGTTGGTCAAGATTTAAAGACCAAATTTCAGATCTAGAGTTCAAGGTGGACAGGGAGTACTTCAAAGGCCCTGTAGCTCTTCTCTGCAGTAACACAGTTTTACACTGGGAAAAGACAGGAACAGAAAGATGAAGTGACCAATGGGTGAATCTCCGTCTTTTCTCCATGGGTGGGAGAAGCCTCTGTTTCCTTGAGGACAGTTGATGCTTTCCCTGTCTTGTATTTTCGTCCTTTGGGGGGTGGTGATGATGAGTGGTTTGTGCAGGGTCGACTCTACCCCTCTACTCCCTGCTCTTCTTCTCTTCCCTAGTCTACCCACTTAGGAGGGAGGAAACCAGGCTGATGAGTGTTACTCCATCAGACGAGTTACTGTGCAAGGTCGTTTAGGGTCCCCAGAAGAAAACTGGGAAGATGTAATGTGGTGGTTATTTGATCTGAGCCTCAGCAAGGCAGGATGTTTATATTGCTGCTGGATAGTAATTTTCACCACTTTTGTTTTTCACACTTTTCTTTCCTAATGCAGCTGATGAGACCCATAGTTTGTTCAGGATCAGGAAAAGCATCTGACTTCTTGAGAGCATTCCCCTGGTGAATATGGAATAACACAAGGAAAGGATCCTGTGTTGTTCTGTGACTGGCACCGGGATTACTGGCTTGGGCGTGAGACATGAGAAAGCTGTTTGTGTATTGGGTGGGTGTAAGTCTTGCTATCTACTTCTTCACCACATTTCTTCTGCTTTCACACAGAAAAATTATTATATTCTTCCAGTGAAGAATGACCCCTATTACACTTAAAATAAGTTGCAGCATTGTCTGGAAATATTTAAGCTGAATCTCTCTCACTCTTGTAAGAGCAGAACACCCACAACCAAGAAGGAGGCTGGGCTGTTCCAGCACTGAACTCAGCCTTGCAGATGTCTGTCACCTGTTTCTAAGGAAATGTGCAAGTGTTTGGGAAAGAGCTGGGCTTCGTTGTTATTGTGGGAATCTGAAACCACTCTGAACTTTGCCCTTCTATCCCCTTTCCAAATTTCTTCTTTTTTTACAGAAGAGAAATTGCTAGGCTCGTACTTCACTAACTGGTTTGCATTAAGGGCTCTATTCTGCAAAATGCCAAGTGCTCTCAACTCTTGCCCAAGCCAAAGTTGTTCAGGACCTTGCCAGAATTGAACCATAGGATTCAGATTTGGGCCATAAGCTAGAAAATCAATCTCCAGTTCGTGTTAACTGATCTCTTCAGACAACGCCCCCACTCCTGGCTGGGGAAGGGTGTCATTCGGCATGACACATGGTATTAATACATAGGAATAGGCTGTACCTGCAGCAGCTTTTCCATTCGTGGGGCCCACACCTCTTCTCCTACTAGGCAGTGTGCTGGGCAGGAAAGCAATGAGTAGTGTGCCTTCTACCTGCTGGTGGGGGCTGCTAAACAAAAAGCTATTGGGCCCTCATGGAGAAAGGCAAAAGCTGGATGCCTGCGGAACAGGAGGGGAAACCTCATGGTCTGGATCTGGCCCCCATCTTCTTTCTGAACAGCCCACAGCTAGGTTACTCCCTTTCCGCCTTTCACCTACTGCATGCGACTCTACTGTACTCCATCACTAAAATCCTGTTCCTTCACCCCTCTGGCTTGGCATGTCACTGTGCTTCTCAGGAATGTGAATAAGAGAAAGCCTTAGCAAGTGGAAAGCATGGTATGATGCTTGTCATGAGGAATCTTCCCAAACTCATGCCATTGTTATGCAGGAGCCTGTCCTTCTCGGCCCCAGCACAATCATGTCTTGGAGAAGCTGCTTTCCAGGCTCCAGATTGTGTGGGCAGAGCTCAACTGACTCCACTTCTTCATGGGAAATAAACACGCTGCGGAGTTGGACGTTGTTTTACAGGAGAGGTGCCCCACATCTGGTACAACCTCATGGACACCAAATTTAATAAATTAAGAGCAGGATCAAGACGATCATCCAAATGCTGTATTGGGTGGGACTGCCAGCTGAGATCATTTTGGATCCAGAAGCAGGTTCATGTCCCAGCTAACAAAAGAGGTATGGGTTTACTTGTAGTTAAAGCCAGCTTGAATATCTGCCTACCGCTCACTCAGTGGAATGTTTTGGTGTTAGAAACCATCTTGAAGAGGGTGTGAATATTGTGCACCTTTGCATTTCACGTAATAAAATGGTTCCTGGTCAGCTACCCTGTCAGTTAAGAATTATGCATCCACTGCTTTGCATGATTAATCAGATGTCAGGATGTATGTGCTCTCCCAGCATATCATCCCATGGCAGGCAGCAGTGCGTTCACAAATGTAGAAAGAAAAAAAAAAAGCAATAATAGGAAAAAGAATTATTTTTATGTGTACTTGTCTTAAGACATATTTTTCCACTCAGTAATTTGAAAAAAATAACCATCTGGAAAAAATCATATTATGGACAAGGCGTGTCATGACATTTACAGCAAATATTTTTGCTGCTAGTATCAAAACCAGCTCTTTGCTCTATCAAGGGCTGAATATTCGTATACACACAAACGTTCGGTAAATAAAAGGGCCTCTGCAGAAACTCAGTGCTGGGCGATCCTGTGCTCCCAGCATTCACATTCTCATTTGTTTACACTTTTTTCAAAACCCTATTTTTTGCATCTCAGATGTAAGTGCCTGTAGTGCCTTTCTCTTTGCCCTTTTGGTCTCAGGAGAATGACAATAAATGGCACTACTGTGGAAGAAGTCCTGATGTAAGTAAAGGTATCAGGAGGTTATGAGGTCATGAGCATAAATAAGGCAAAGTTTCCAAAGAAATCACCAAGACAATTTATAATCATGGGCAACCTAGTTCAGCCAGAAGAAGAAATGAAATGTGTGCATCATGCACCAGGTTTTGAGAGGGAGCAGAGAAAGAAACCAAGCAGCTCCTGTCATCTTCTAGATTGGTTGAAGCCTCCTAATGATGTTGTTGGTCCCTGCAAGCCACCCTCTGGCAGCAGTGCTTGGGGTCGAATGACAACTCCCCTTTCTCTGGCACTCCTCCTACTGAGGTAAAAGAGCCTTTATTAAGGCTCAGCACTCTTTTTAAGTCTGGAGGCTAATGTATGGTTTACATGAGGTGTGAGCCTTGCACAGGGTCTTTTCACATAGGCAGGTTGCATGTCCAGCACCCACTTTGAGTTCTCTGCAGCCGGAGCATCGCACAGGCAGTTTTCTCTGTTGAGGCACCTGGAACGCATTCCCAAGATGCTGCAATGTCCATTATCCCTAAAAGTGTTATCTGCAGCCCTCTCCAAAGCGGCAGCTCTCAGCATACCTTTTCAATACGGAACATGCCTTGAAAAGGCGAATGGAAGTGAGATGTCAGCATCTACATTGGGGTGGCAGAAAGAAGGAAATGGTGGCTTTGGTTTACAGAATAGGGACAGACGCAGTGGTGACACTGAGAGCCAGATGTTCCCAGGGTGTGGGCGTTTGGATGCACAGGTTTCCCTGAGGCTAACCTCTGCCTGTCGAGAGGTTATGGGCTGAA
>NW_008796044.1:10303080-10305607 GCF_000699145.1 Aptenodytes forsteri | reverse complement strand
CCCCCATCCACTACCACTTGTGATGTCCAATTACCATATGTACTCTAAACTCATATACATCATAGGCTTTAAACGTCCCTCTAAAAATATAATTTAAAATATTAAATAAAACTATAGAAACTGCCAGGTAGTACTAATATTTATATAATTCTTTATCGTATGTATTATCATGCTTTTAAAATCTAAAGGGTTCTAGAAATTCTCCCTTTGTTTTGCATGGATTTTGAACATAACCTACTATTTTGCACAAAACATGTACTTTGCAAATATTATGGTTAATTTTAAACATATTCACCTTTTAGGATCTTATGAGCACTGTCTCCTAAGGTGCTTCCAGAAAACATGGAGGTAGCAGACAAGCAGCTGTTCTGTTTAGCCCAGGCTTAGAAACCCCGAGTGTACCAAAATCTCCTTGAAATGGTAACGTGGTAATTCTTAATCGCGGCATGTTACTACTTTGACATAAAGGAACAGTGATTCTTTCTCTGGGAGGAGGGTCAGTGGAAATGAATCTTCTTAACAAAAATCAATACCCCAAAATTTGAAATCAGTTGATGGAACTATCTGCAATTCAACTTGCTTATTAACAGACCCGACCAATCAGTTCCGTGTGCTCCCTGTTGCTAAGTTGCCTCCATAAACAAATTGATTAATTGATTTTTTTTTTTTCTTCCCAAGGCCTTTTAGTGTATAAGCAGGTCAGGCAGCTATGATTTCATTTTGCTCATCTACTCAGCGCTGGCTTTGTAAATCAGTTTGGAATCCCAGTTCTTCATCTCAAAGATCAGCGGTGTCATCTGCAAGCTCCAATGGAGAGATGGATCCATGGAGAAACTTCAGCTCTCTGGGAAGATGTGGAGAGAGGGAGACTGGGTTTCAATGTGGGGGTGGAAACCATCCACCCTGTCCCTGAATTTGGAGCACTTGGGTCAGAACCTGTCCTTATGGCTTCAGGCCTAGGTTGAAATTGAAAAAAACAAAGGAATAAAAGTATGTTTTTAATTTGGCTTTTTCTTTCAGCTGTTTCTGAGTGAGGTCTGACTGAAAATCTGTTTGAACAGGCTAATATTAACCTACTTCTATGATCTGAGGCCAGATGCTAGTGAGAACAATGTCTGAGATTTTCGAGATGTCACATATGGCCCTAGGCCTCAGTTTGCTATTAAATTCATGTTTAATCTCACCTATATAGAAAGGCTGCCTTTGCAGATAGTCCTGGTGCCCTATTGCTGGGTATGCTTAGAAGCCAGGTCTGTTTTGCTCAGCATGTTACAGCTTGAGAATTCACCACCATATTTGTGAAACTGTTTTCCTGATGCCAGGCAGAAAGGCAGCCAGAGCAAGTCCATTGCAGTTTCAAAGTCAGAAAACAGGGATATTCCCACAGTTCACTAAACAAAATAAAAAAAAAACAAAAGAAAAAAAAAAAAGACCATGGACAGAAGAGGAAACCCAGAGTCTTCACTGGGTCAGCAGTAAAAAGGAAGCACAAAGGGCCAGGTCTGGAGTTGGCATGGCCACAAGGGAAGGAAGAACCACAGCTGCCCATTATTGCTAGTGATGTAGAATGATGCAAGCTGGTTGCAGGCAACCCCTTTTATAACTTCCTTAAACCCAATTTCTCTTCCTGCCATTTCACCCTATGTGATGGGCTGTTTTGAGAGGTAAGAAAAGCATCTTGCTGAATGGCTTTGGAGGCTCGTTACCATTAGCAGAATGCTTAACTCCCTAGCAAAGGTTTTCTGGACTGCTGTTTATTTATTTACTCAATTAGTTGTAGTCATATTGAATGAATCCCCAGTCTTAAAGCTGAATGGAAAGTAGCCATGTTCAAGGATGAGGAACTGCAGCACCGATGCAAATGGCAATTGCTACCATGGAAGTACGTGAAAGCAACTGCTGGTGTGTGGCTCGGCAGGCTGTTAATGGGGGAATGGATTAACAGAAATGGACAGTGTTTTAGGAGACTGTCAGGCTGGCAGATGGGCTTGTGTCTGCTGGATGTCCTGCTAAAGAGATCAAACCCAAAATGTTTTAGCCAAAGTTTGGAATACTTTTAATTGTAAAAGGGTATCTTTCCTGAATCTGGCAACACAAAACAAATTGGGTGTCCAGTGGGTATTTTGGCTTAAAACCAGCAATTTCAAAATGTTAATAGTTTATATACTGCCACTTCACTTCAGATACTTCTTTCCTTTCTGTTCCCCTACACTTAGACAAAACAACCAGAGAATGCAACAAGATTCGTATCTATGCTAAGCCACTATCCATCATATTTGAGAAGTCGTGGCAGTCTGGTGAAGTTCCCACTGACTGGAAAAGGGGAAACATAACACCCATTTTTAAAAAAGGAAAAAAGGAAGACCTGGGGAACTACAGGCCAGTCAGTCTCACCTCTGTGCCTGGGAAGATCATGGAACAGATCCTCCTGGAAGCTATGCTAAGGCACATGGAGGACAGGGAGGTGATTCGAGACAGCCAGCATGGCTTCACCAAGGGCAAGTCCTGCCTGACTAACCTAGTGGCC
>NW_008796044.1:10223298-10302129 GCF_000699145.1 Aptenodytes forsteri | reverse complement strand
TGGATGCCCCATCCCTGGAAACATTCCAGGTCAGGTTGGACGGGGCTCTGAGCAACCTGCTCTAGTTGAAGATGTCTCTGCCCACAGCAGGGGGGTTGGACTAGATGACCTTTAGAGGTCCCTTCCAACCCAAACTATTCTATGATTCTATGATCTTTCTGAAATGGGTCCTTCTATACCTCCCTCATTTTTACTTCTCCCTAAAAGTTAAAGTTGTGGCTTTTGTGTTTTGGTTTGTTTTTTTTTTTCTTTTCACAATTCTTCAACTGTACACAAACTGAAAAACAGCAGAAAGAAAACTGGGAAAAAAAGACGGTAAAAATGGAGGGAAAAAAAATTGGGGAAGTATCAGTGATTCCATCACACTCAGTGGCAAATCCTAGTGAAAAAGAAAAAAAGAAGCAAAAATATAAAAGGCTTAAAAAAATGACCCCAAGTATTTCAAAGTGAAATGTTTTGGAAGAAAAAAACATGGTATTTTTTAACAGTCTTTCTATTTGTTTAAATTGGTTCCAGTGCTATCAAATTAGCTTAGAGACATAAGTGTTAGAGTCAAGAGGTTCAAAATGCAGCCTTTTAAACAGCAAATTGAATTTCCAGAAGGATTTCATGGTCTTTGGTAGAGAAAGCTTGATGTGTTTTGGGAGTCAAGTTTTGGACTAGGCTTGGGGTTTAAAGCTGAAATCTTGCAAACTTTGTTACTGTAGATTTCGGCTGCACAGCAGCAAACATCTTGCTCCATTATCTCAATTTGCAAAAGCATCACAAAAGTAGTTGCTCTGATGAGCTGTTGGTCCTTTTCCCATTTTAGGTTAGATGCAAAACCAAAACACCAGTGGCTAATTCAGACCTTGGGATTTGAGCCTGAACTTATCCCAAAATTTAGATGCATTAATCTTCAAGATTTTGGCTTTTACCTATCTCCAGTCAAAATATGTTTCGCATGACTTCATCACTTAGCTAAGTAAATTGAAGGCAGTTAATTGTTTGTTTCTTTGTTTATTCTCAAAGTAATTAAAAGTTAATTCTCTCTGTAGCTGAAGCAATACTCTGAAGCAGGAAAAATTAAGTTTTTTATTACTACCAAGGGTTTTGTTATTGATCCTAACAATACAATTATGCCTGTCTTCAAGGTGAGTCAAGGTAATAATGCCTTTTCTCCATAGATTTGAGGTCTCACCAAACATTAATTGAATACCTCACCTAAGAAACAAGATAGGCTAAAGCTTGTATGCTGTAGTGGATGTTAGTATTACATCAGCTTTAAATGTAGGCAAACTAGGGCATAACATTGTCAAGGGACACCTATAAGCATTGCTCTGCATCCTTACAGCCAGCCAAAGGAAGGTGTGCAACGGTCCTGGGGCTGGTGCTGCTCTTGCCCTCAGCAGGACCATGCTGGTGGCCTCAGAGCTGGTCTAGATCCCACCAGCTGGGACTGCCCTGGGCTGTGCCCCGTTTCATAGAGCAAATAGGACCCCAGAGCAGAATGCAACTGAAGGTCTGACAGGCCCGTGTATATTTAGGAGGAGGAAAAGAAGATCTTCCTATTTCCATCCATCCTTTCCCAGGCTGTCAGCAGCAAGATCAGTTCATCAGCAGGACATGGCTTACCCCTTCTACCATGTGAGGCAGCCATGGCCTTCCCCTGGTACTTGCTAATTTTTTTTTTGTTTTGTTTCTCTTGTCTTGCTACTTTGACCCTTATATACATTTCTTCGCTGTACTAGAAATTTCTTCTATATATCAAAGAAAAGAGCCTTAAAAGATCCCTTCAAATGCCAGAACCTCAGAAACAGTGGAGAAATATAGCATGACATTCAGGTTTAGGCATGTTTTTCCTTTGACTGCCTCTTTTCATCTCTAGAGGAAAGAGGGACCTTTTAATATGGGTCTTGCTGGGTGTTCATTTTCTTTTCAGAGGTAAGGCACTAACTGCCATCCCCAGGAGTGTATGACCTCTATCCCTCAAAATATAAGACAGACAAAAACACCCATCATGATTAATCTTAAACTTTATCTCTGATTAGTGCATCAACAAAACAATCTTTTCTTATGCCACCGTTTGATATGCTGGACATATGTCAGAAAGACATGGGCCATCCATATCTTATCTTACATTAAGAAGAGTTATCCAGAAATGTACCTTCATTACTGCGACAGTCATGTCAAAAAGAATCGCTTTATTGTCAACGCATCTAACCTAACAATGTTAATGGACTCTTCAGACATCTTCTCCTTCTCATTTGTTTCCTACATGCCTATCAAACAGACAAAGCAAGATACTTACCAAGCTCTGGGGAGTGGTGTGTGTATGTGTTAAGATAGTCCTTGACAGCTCCTTGGGCTGCCTGTGATGAAGTGAGATGGGGGTGCCAGAGGAGGAATTGGGAAGAGGTTTCTCCAACAGTAGGGACAGACCTAGAGCAGAACTTCAGCTTCCTCTGCCGCTGTATTTTCTCAAACTTTAACAGTTCTTTTGGGGATTAGTTAACAATGAGATTGGTTACGCCATTGGTTAGCAATACCTGGAAAGGATTTACCTGCGTTTCACCTCTGCATATTTACTTGTGGCTCTGATGCAGCCAAAGGCTTGAGCCGATGGTGCTCAGCATTGTTGTGAAAGATAGATGTCCTCTGGAGCTGTCAGAAGGTGAATGTTTGATATTGGGCAGAAGTGTTTTCTACGTTGTGTCTTTGCCAAGTCAGTCACTGGGAAACCTATTCTGAGAAAGATTCTGCATTCCTGTTATGAATGAACTCGCCTTTTGCCAAAGTATGACTGGCTGTCTGGTGCTAATCAGTGGTAACAGGATGACCTTTGCAAGTGAATAGAGCAAAAGGCAATTTGTCTTATAGAACTTGTACAACTGTTTTGTTTAATGAAACAACATGATTATAATCTTCCCACAAAGGCACATAAACAATTAGAGTAAATCTCCCTCACATGTTGCTAGGTGTTTACATAACTCATCCTTCTCTCTTATCAAATGATGTGTACAATGCACTCCTGACTCTGGCAGAACTTGGATCGTGTAAGCTTAATCAAACCTGATAAACAAATGTGTTTCCTATAATGCTGGAACAGCATCAGCACAAGTCAGCACACATTTATTTATGCACCCAGGTTCTGTTTTAAAAAAGACTTCCAGTCACCAGTGTGCAGTATTTAAACAACCAGGGGGAATGGAGAAACGTATGCTATTACTAAGGGCATAGATACTACTCTCTTGGTGCCTGTTATATTCTTCACTTACTCCAAACTGCCAATTTTGGGTTTGAGTTTGTTATTCGAAAGATGATTGAGAGGGCCAGGTTGTTGGTACTCGCATTTTTTATTTCAAATTAAAGCTATCACGAAATTATTTGTTTACCAGCATTTACTAAACATACACCAAAGAAGGCATGTGAAGTTTTCTGCTGCCTACCTTGACACTGTCCTGTGTGTCTGGTCTTGGTTCATTCAAGTGTTATTTCACAGGGACTGAACTGAATGATCAAACTGCTCATATAACCCTAAAGCCTGACTCTTAAAAGTTTTCTTTTTCTCTTTCTTTTTTTTTCCTTCCCTCTTTATGTGGGAAAACTACAGAACTTACTTTCAGTGCACAGGAAAAAGTGTGTTAATGTGCCAACATCAAGTGAATTCCATGAGTCTTCTATTCATTAAACTCCCAGTTCCTCTGCATATAATTTATGTCAGTTCAGTTATGCTCCTCCAGGGTGTGCTACTAAAAGAAAAAAGAAACAGGTATTTAGCCAAAAAGAGGTGTTTTTGGCTCCAGAAATCAACTTGCACCTACTGACAAAGGAAAAACAGACATGTTTTGCCAAAAAAACAAATAACCAGGCCTATTTTCTTAAAGCCTGCAGTTAGAAGGTATAAGATTTACATTGTTCTTTAGTGATTCCCTTTTCCTAACACATATGCAAAACAACCCCCCCCCCCCTTTTCCCCTCTTAAAGAAACAGGTATTTAGCCAAAAAGAGGTGTTTTTGGCTCCAGAAATCAACTTGCACCTACTGACAAAGGAAAAACAGACATGTTTTGCCAAAAAAACAAATAACCAGGCCTATTTTCTTAAAGCCTGCAGTTAGAAGGTATAAGATTTACATTGTTCTTTAGTGATTCCCTTTTCCTAACACATATGCAAAACAACCCCCCCCCATTTCTCTCCATGATCGGTCTTGTACATACATGACCCTGCTCATAATATTTAGTGGTGACTTCATGCTTGTAGAGGACTGTTCGGTGACGAATCTGACCCAGACCTTGGGCCCGAATACAACACTGCAGCTGGGAATGATTAACTCTGCACCCAGGTTTTGACTTGGGCTTTTGGATAGTGAAGCTGATTATTGGATAGTGTGAGAGAGACCGAGTCCAAAACTCTTAGCCAAATACAGTAATGTTAAAAACAAAGGGCTAAATTACTTCTGCTCACGGAAAGTACTTTCACCGTGAGCAAAACTTTGAGATTCCTGCTCCCTCTCTCTCCTTGTCCTGGCCCCCTCCCCAAAACCAGCCAGGTCCTCCTGGGTTTCCTCAAAGCCTCAGATTTGGGGGCTGGAGAGAGCCTGTGAGGCTGATTTGCTGGGAGGCATCAGGTTGCTCAGTGCCCTTTGTTAGACTCTCTAAGTTAATTATGCTAATTGGAGCCCTGAGATTCCTCAAACCTGCCACGTTAAATATGTCTGCTTCCTCTTTGGCAGAGCCTGGACCCGGCGCTGTACAAGACCCTCTTGCAGCTGTAGGGATGCAGGAGCAGATGTATGCTTAGGGAGAGGGACCGGCTGCTGATCTGCCTTGTGACCAGGGGGGTGAGGAGGAGACGTGCTGTGAGAGTATCTGAAGCTGATTTCTGAGGTCCTGGCTGAATCCGTGTTACTTCCCTCCATAAATTCTGGCAGGCACTAAAGCCTCATCTATAAAAGAAAGTGAGAGACAGCGAAACTCTGAAGACAGGCTCTGAGTGGGTGGGAGACTTGATTAATTGCAATGTCAGACAAAAAGAGAAGGACATATGTTAAAGTAACAGCAAGACCTTTCCACTGAAATAAAGTAATTCTTAAATCTGCCCTGCTACATGGGCATTAATCTCGAGTCCCTCCTGGAAAGCCAGTGGAGGTGATGAGGGTTGGCAGGGGGAAAGGGAGAATAGGATCTGGCCTCTAAGCTTATAGAGAAACAGGGTGAAGGAGAGGAACGCTTTCCCTTTCTCTGGGGCATTTAATTGGCCGGCATTCGGATAAACCCTTCCTGCTGGAGCAATGTGCCCTACTCCATCCTCTACGGGCTCTGCTATTTATGTCTTGTGTGTGCGTTCCTCTCGTGCCACTGGTACAAATAACACTAAATCCATAAGTCAGGGAACTCCTGAACTTTATATTTATTGTCTTAGTATTTGGAAGAATAATGTAAAAAATAACAACAGGGAGTGCAAATTGTTCAAAATCATCTCCTCGATGAATTTCTTCCAGGGGAACTCTCTGATATAGAGCATAAGGGAAAGTATATGGTAAAGAATTTAACCGTTGAGGTTGGAGTGCCCCTCCCTTCCCACATGTCCATTCAATAAACAACTACTAAAAGGAGGAGGGAGAAAAAAACCTTTCGTACTTTTACTAGTTGTGTCCACAAAAATCCCATCTCTAATCTCTCATGGGAGGAACTAAGGAGTAGCTCTTTGTAATGTTTAGAGATTTATAGAGCTGGAGACAGCGAAAGCATTTGCTGTTAATGTGTAGCATCATTTGCAACAATTGTCTGTACTTTGAGAAGTTATATGGGTAAATCTCACTGAACGCCAAATCCCATTCCAGTGGAAACAGTGGTATAGACTGTTGAAGAGAAAAATATACTATGGGAGGGAGAAATGTGTTTAATTTCCAGAAACCTTACCTAAACATGTACAGATTAAGAGGTTAGAGTCCTTTAGAGTTTAAATGCCATTTACCTTGCTAAGGTGCCCTGGTTTTGACTTAATTTTCTTCTGATGCTTTTAAGATAAAGCTGGAGATAAAAGAGCATGGTTCGGAGATCACTGGTGTCAATGGGAATTGCTTAATTCACTTCAGTAGGCTTTGGTGTCAAACTTAAATGAAGAGATCTCTTGAACTGGGATGCAATCTATAGCCCATTGAGGCCAGTGGAAAGACAGAGACTAATTTTAATGAATTTTGAACCGGACCCTGAACACCGGACCAAAACAGACTACTTGGGTGGGTGGAGTTAAATGCATATGCTCAATCTTTGGGATCAAAGCCTAAAAACATATTCAGAATGAAAACCTGTATTTAATGAAAGTCCAGTCTTCATCAGACAATAACTGCTTAGATTTCAATTGAACTAATCCCAAATTGATGGGAAGTCGGTTTGGCCAAATATCTGAACAGCACTCTCTCCTTCAATAATTATTTATTAAAATACAGTCTCCGGACTGACTTTCCAGTTATTAAGATACAGGTTCAGGATGGGCTTCCCCCTATTCATGCTGATGATACGGTATGTACTGTACATGTCGAAGGAAGTGCAGAAAAGGGCTCTCCTTTAGCTGTTAATCAGCTTACCAGTTCTTGTGCAGAAAATGCTATATTCTGCACTGTGATCCTGGCAAATAACCAAAGGGGAAGTGGATTTTCAAATGCTTATTTTATTAATCTTTAAATATCGCCGCGCTAGGGCTCCAGGTGCTGAGTGGTTTATAACACTCTAAATTGTAATCATGGATAATTTTTAATCCTGTGCATACATTCTCCTACTGTAGCTGAATGGGGATCTCGAATACTGTAACATGGAGAAGAGCTGCCTACCAGATCTGTTCCTAGTCTCTGGCACAGCAGCACAAAGGAAATTTCCTGCTAACCCATCAAGTCCTTGAATGATTTGTAAAATACCGTAAGAGTCTGAGAGCATTTAAAAGAAGGAGAAAGATACAGAATCGCACGTTCCTGCCCCCGGCACATCAGCCAAGTGGGATCTAATCCAACCACCCCCTGTAGTTAAATGAAGAACTTGACTAATTTTTGGATCAAACCCAGGTAGCGCACTGCCTCACATTAAGAGCAGTTCCACTTATCTTGGAGTTGTATTTTCCTTACTTTGTTTCTGTACAATTATTTGCTTGAGGGCTGGAGGATTTGCAGACCAACAATATTTGAGTTTTTCATCACTATCTTCATGTTTCAGGCACATTTTTACAAGGAACTTAGGGGCTCTGCATTATGACATTAAGTTTATTAGGTTGGCACAAGAGATATTTACGGAGGACTTTGGCTCACCCTCTTTTCAACATTTATTAACTCAGGGGTACAAGGCGCAGACCTGATTCACCTATTGACTGTGGCTTCTTTCCAGCAGAGGAAAGCTGGTATAAGTGATGATTTTTTAAAATTGCATAAAGGATTGGGTATAGGTCTTATTTGACTGAGGAATAAGTGTTGGCGGTAGAGGAATGGGGCTGGCAGCTGGCAGGGTTTGGGGAGACAGGGGAGAATTTCACTGCAAATTGAATTATAAGAGGATCTATGTGATAAAAGGAAGTCTCCTAATGGAGGTTAGTGCTCGTTCCCTGTGAAAAGCCATCAAGGTTTGGATGGCTGGCATTTCTAATTCTGTTAAGTGTCAAAATCGATGCTTGATGGGCCTGCGGGAGCCAGGCAATGGGCACGCCTATGCTGACATACCAATTTGGTACAAGAAAGGGACGAGGAAGGGACTTCCCAGAATAAGAGTCAGACGTCTCTTGAAATTTAATTTGCTTAATAAGGTTTTAAAAGCATTAAAAAAAATTAAATAACAAGGCCATTTCCACCCTCCTCCTAAAATAAACCTCGAGCTTCATTTGCAGTTTTCCACTTGTAAGCGACACATGTAAGCGAAGGGCCTGTTGTTGCAACCCTGGAATGCTCCCAAGCAAATGATGCTTCTTTATTGAAAGCAAATGAAGAAAAAAGAAAATCTGTCAAGGAGAGAGAACGGTTTAATTGGATTAAAACCTATGAGCATGTACAGTAGGGGAGGAGAGAGCTCCTCTATCCCCAATTCCTGTGGAGAAGGCAAGGAGATTACTGGGGGGTGAAGCGAGAGCTGTGCAACACAGCACAAGCAGCCATCCAAAGCCTGGAGTTAGCCAGGGGCCCCTGGAGGAATTGCCGGTTTCTTTAGGGCGGCTGGGGAGTTCTCCCTGGAAAAGGGTGGCTGGCAGTGCTCATTAGAGGGAGTGCGGGTCTCCTCTGGCACTGAATGCAAATTAAGGAGCAATGTTTGTGTTTGTGGTTCATTAGCAGTCAAGTGGTTTGTCCAAAATACATTTCACTTTTTCTCTAAAGGGACAGCCTGTAGATTCAAGCCTGAGATTTCTTATGCATTTCAAATGACTTACTCCAGCCTTGGTCTTTCATCCCCACACTGTTATTTAAAAGAACCCTGAGTTTTGGATTCCTTTTCATCGGCTCTCAGCTCTCAGGGAAGCAGAGACTTTGCAGGGGAAGGTGCAGTTATGCTGTACAGCCAAGGTGGGAAGATGTAGAAAGTCACTTGGTGCCTTGCACTTGGGTTAAAATTTGGATGAAGAGGATCTTTGCAAATTCAAAGTCTTATTGCAAAGCCACAGCTAATGATGGTCCAGGGTCAAACCACTCCACCAAAATGTTCCTGAGCTCTCAGGCTGATATCTCAGTTCTGGACACCGTAGGTGAAATTTCTGAAGGGCTCAGCATTTTAAGTGCTCTTCTCGCAGTGGGTCCAGAGCCTTGGAAATGGGGGTCCTGAGCCATTTCTGGAATAACGCTTAGGACACATGGTAGACCATACCAATGTTACGCTTCTGAAGCCTGGATCTTAATGTAGGCTGAAATTTTGAGGCTTGGGATCTGGTGCTGAGTTGGCCCTGAAATGCTGCTATACCTCACCCCCGCCCAGTGCCACCAGAAGGGATGGAAAGTAAAACTCAAACGGGTAATTGCACAGAGAGGCAAGGACAGGGAAGCGAGGAATTTTGCAGGTTGGGTGGGGGAAGGGGCTTTGATTTGAATACGAAGAAGCATTTGGAGCCAAACCAGCAGCAGATTGTGGTACCTTCTTAATTCTGTGAGCCACACATGAATGACCTTTTTGTCTGCCTCCGCCTCCCTGCAGTGGGGGGTTCTCCCCCCTGCCTTTCCCCACCACACACACTCATTGATGATATACATGTGCTAAATAGGATTAACTCTCCCTCATCTGCATGAGTTGTTTCTCTCCCTTGCGCCACTCAACCCAGCTTCCCCCTCTCCCCTCCCACACCCTTCAGCCCCCCAGCTCCTTCTGGAGCTCCATGTGGGCCTTGTGTGGAGTTTAGCTCCCTCATTGTAGGGCAGCTGGTAATGGGAGCGGGGCTGAAAAGCCGGCTGTCAGGCTCAGTGCTCAGGAAGAATAGGCAGACGTCTGCTCCTCAGCTTTCCCTTTGATAGACGAGGATAATCCCTGCTATGAGAAGGCTGAGTCAAATGGAAAGGGAGAGTGAGCCCAGCGCCCTCCCACAGCCCTGAAGCAGCACAAATTGCAAATCCTGGGATTTGAGGGGAGACAGCTCATCCTGCTAAGCACCTTGTGATGAATCCATTTCTTCCTGGAGATGTCTTTTTCTGGAAGGGAGGGAGGGAAGGCAGCGAAGCCAGCTCTCTGGAGGAGAGGTGTCCTTTTTGCAGCCTGAGCAGAGAGCTGGGAATAGCTCTTTTCTTGCCAGCAGCCGGGGACAGGGTGCAGGAGGGGAGGACTGTGCCCCCTCCATTCATGCTTTCATCGGGGAGCATTCCCGGCTGCCACGTGCAATTAGGCAGTGAGGGGAGATTGGGAAACAAACTCACTCAACACAGCTAGGATCGGACCTCCCAGGTTTCTTCTCCAGCAGGAGCCATCCCATGCTTTGAATTGGGAAACCAGTGAGGGGACACGTCTCACGGTGGGGATCTGGGATGTGGGGTGGCAGCCGGGAGGGGAGCAAGTCCTAAGGAAGATGCATTGGTGTTTGAGGGACTCCTAGACAGCCAGGGCACAAGGATCTTACAGCCGGTTTAGGAATAGGGTGAGGGACAGCCCCAGTGGGGGAAATATTACTGCAGAGGTGGGAGCTGGTTGTTTGAATCTCAGTCCCAGTGTGTGAGATATGATGGTTTATTGGTAGGGACTCACCCTAGGAGGCAGAAACCCTGGTTCAAGGTCCCTTTCCAACTCAAGCAGTCTGGAAACTTGGATTCCTATCGCTCAAGTGAGTGCCTCACCCTCAGTCAGGCACTGGTTGGGTGTCTCTGACGATATCTCACTTTCTGCAAAATAATTTTGAAAAGTCTTGATTTTGAGATGTTCGTCTGGCAAGAAACGGTGACTTAAAATTAACTCAGAAAGGACCCTTTTTCTTTTTTGCGTGTAAGTTGTATGGAGCTGGCATTCCCTAGTGTGTACCCAGAGGTTTAAGACAATGTTCAGGCAGGATGTTAAATAATTTTATTCACTGATGTTTACAAAAATCCATGGTTTAGGACTTGGGCCAAGTATTACCATGTTGCTTAGTAACACCCATCGCCCACTGAGAGAAGAAGATGAGGCAGAGCCAGAACAAGAAACAAGAAAATATAAACCAGTGAGAAGCAGGCAGGGCTTTTTAGCTGAACTTTGAATTTCTTTTGCGTATTATGTTGAATCTACTCTGCTTATCCACTCTTGGTGCATCCAGTCCTTTAGATTTGTAGAGTTTAGCTCCACATTAAACACCTTGTTCCCTCACATTCTCCAATGCTGTACTTTACCTTTATTCACCGAACTTTTCTGGTGCAAAAACTTTGGCTTAATGTTTTCCCAAAACAGGCTTCCTGCAAGCTCCCTCTGCTTCCAGCCAGCCTGAGAGGGCACTGGGAGAAAAGCTGCTCTCCCAGTGTTTTAGGGCCTGGTCTCCCATATGGGATCTGAAAATGGAGCAGCATAATAAGCAAATGGGTGGCACTAACAGAGCATTTGAGAACCTGGAAGGAACTTTTGTTTCCAATTCAGCTTTCAAAAGAGGCAAAAGGCCAAGGGCTTTCGCATTATTTATTCCAACCCATTTTCCCATCCTTACTTGAGGCTCAAACAAAAGTGGCCCATGCCGAGTCTTGCAGATGGATTAGCAATCAAGCATACAGCTGCACATACCTGGCACTCAAGTGTTCATGCTAGCCAGCCTCCTAAGAGCCGATCTCATTTTTACTTTTTGGGTGCTGGAATGTGGGAGTGGGTGGAAGGGCCAGGATGTGAGAAGCCTCCACAGATGTTTTACAAGAAGGAAGTGAATCTATAGTTTAGGCAATCTGATTTACTTGAATCTCCAGATTGTTTTCTTGGAGGGTTTTTTGAGTTTTACTGAAATTTCTGATGGAGGTTTGGGCCATAGCTTATTTTATTAGAGTTGATTTTCCTATATCCCTTTATATAGTCTTCCTCTCCTCCTCTTGAGACTATCCTGATATCTGGAAGTGAGGAGCTGACCTTACTGCATAAGCAATGAGAGATATGGCAGCTTGCCTCCAATATAAAAGTCGTCTTCATGTCAAGAACAACTTTATCATCCCAGATATACCTTCTAAGCCTTTCCCTAACTAATTACAAAATGTTGAGCTTCTTTATTCATAAGGACCTACCCACTGAATACCAGCTAACTATGGGCAGCTCAGTGTGTCACCCTGCTGATTAACCCAAGGGAACAGTCTGCTGGACAGCAAACTCCCCACCAAAGCAATAGGGAGCTCAAAATATTGACAGCCGTTCAGGTAAAATTCATAGGCTTGTTAAAACTGCGAGCTTAACTGTTGAAAGGCTTGCATGTGAAACCTGGCTGATAGCGGGCTTGAAACCACACATGCCACATATGGTTCCACCTAGTATGGACAAGGAGCACGGCAGAGGCTGCCAGAGTGGAGTGAGATTTCAACTGAGATTTTGGCTTTGTTCAAATCCAGAAACTTCAAAAAGCAAATTCAGGGAACAAGAAACAGAGTAAGTTGGAAATGAAAGGTGAGGAGCTGAATTTGCCCAGAAGAATGTGATGTTGAGAGGGGCAATAGGGCTTCATTGCAAGGGGCTTTCTGCTGGCTTTGGAAATGCCCAGCCCAACAGAAACACTTTGCTGCAGTCTGTACTGAGCAAAGACCCTCCTCCGCTAGATCTGAAACGCAAGGATTGTATCAAGGTGCCCTCTGTGCAGCCAAATCCCCGTCTTTGTTCATGTGCTTTGAGCAGAGGTCAACAAAATGTTTCAGGAAAGATGCTGCATGCCTGTATGCACACACCAGGTTGTAAAAATCTGTGAAACTCTTTCATAGAAAACTAATGGGCAGGCCTCCCTGTAATGCAAAGCAGCCTGTGTTCTGTTTGCACTTGGAAAGCTTGGAAATAGGAGTGAGGTCTGCACTGGCGCAGGAAAAATCTTGAATCCTCACAGCCAGCAGTGCTGGCAGCCGGAGATGATCATTGTCAATAATACGCAGGAAGATTGTGCTCCATTGTTGCGGTTCATTATTAAATTACATAATTTTCATTTTTTCCATCCTTAAGCTTTACCACTTAAAATGGTTTGTCCTATGCAATCAAATGTGATCCTTGAGCCTCAGCTTAAAAACCCAATAACAATGAGCATTCTCTGGAATGGAAAAATAGAAAGAAAATAAAGGGACTATATAGTAATTCACTTAAATATATATGTAGAATTTAACTGAGAGCCTGATACAAAAACACTGAGTGAACTGCATCCAGACAACCACTTTGAAGGCACAGATGTAACATCTTGGTGCTACGGTCATCCCAATCTCTTTATCCCAGGGAGAAATACCTCTGGCGTGGAGGTGGCCATCAGGCAAGATAAAGTTCTCAGGGTCCTTACTAGCTCTCTGATGAGAAATTTTATAGCAGTTTAAGCTCCCCAGTACAGTGTTTGCAATGGACTTCAAGTTTTGACATGGTGGTCCCTGTGCCACAGCTGGAGATAGGTAACATTTAAAGTTAAGTTCATGCAAGCGCTTGTAATGATGTAAGTGAAAGCCAAGATGTGGATACTCAAACATTATGAGTTCAAAACTGATAGAATTGCTTCATTAATATGATTGATTTTCGTAACACACCAGGCAGCCATGGGGGGACTGAGCTGAGTCCTAGAGAGCAGGAAAGAATCTGAGCTGATGAGTAACAGCTTTAAGAGTCTAAACCCAGTTATCCTATTCCACCAAGAATTAGTTGCTAATGGCTCCATGCAAGTGCCCAGATACATTTTTTCCATGCCAGCAGCTCTCTGTATTACAAATTCTAGTGTGCTGTGAAATGTTGCTGCAATTTATTGCCCTGAGATTTCAGCTAATGACCAGACTCTTGCTGTAGTCAATGCCTCTGGATGTTCTTCTCCTTTTTGGATCCAGTTTGTGCTGGTTTTAATTCGGGGATTTAAATCCAACATCATGCCCTTCTCCCCCACTACTAATGATAGGTCTTACGGTGTCTGAGTTTGGATTTCCAGCCAAGGTCCATTTCTAATTGTGGAAAATAGTGTGTTGTCCATTGGGTAGATACTGGAAAAATAGATTCTGAACACATAACTTCAGCCCTTTGGTGGTTACCCTTACTTGGTGCGTTCCTTCTTTTATCCAGTTGGAATGGAAGATGTTTAGATGAGTTCCTGTCGAAAGATTAAATATACATCCCCACAGTCCATGTAGGAAGAGCGTAGAGCAGACATCCCACTGTGGTAGCTGGCTGCTTGTGTCCATCTGGAAGAATTGCTTTTTTGCCCTGCTGTTCCAGCGTGCCAAGGCCTGAGCTGCAACCTGCCTTTTTCTGGTACTTTCACTTGCCAGAGCCTGGTCTGTGCTGGCCATCGGGAATCACATGGATTGCATCCTTCCAGGCCAAGTCAGAACTGGTGAAAAATAGCAATGCTGCATTAAAAACAAAACTGAAACAAAGCAATCTTTTTTTGAGGTGCCCTGGACCAATCTTTTTTTGTCAGGTAGAGATGGCAGGAAATTTGTGAGTTCTCCCAAAAGCCACATCAGGGATTTTATGAGTTTGGACTTTTTGTTTTTTCTTTTCTGAGCAGGGAGACTGACCTGAACCCAGATGCCCCAAGTGGAGAGAGGAAGCAACGGAGTGAGCCCACACACGCTGAAAGGGGAAAGCAGGGGCAGGATTTCGGCAGACCAAACTGCTGTGTCGCAAGGATCTTCTTAAAAACTAGTGATTCATGCTGGAAAAGTTGTTCCACTTTTTCTATCTTTCTTCCCCCTCCTGCCTCTTTGTTTGGTTTTGTTGCATTGCTCCTGGGACGTTCAGAGTGACAATAAGGCAATTGTTCCTTCATGAACAGGGCTCAATGAAGCAGTGCAGAAAAAGTGACACGGCAAGAAAATATGACAAATATTCTGTACTTCTGTGCGGAATACTGCCATTTCCTCTGTATGTATTCCTGAGAAGAAAAATATCCATCAAGATATTGATTTTAAACAGGGTGTTGCCATTTGTGTTTCTCCTCTTTCTGAAAATATAAAGCTCAGATCTCTCCCTTGCCTGCCCTATAAGGAGAAGGCGCACCTAATATCAATTACATTTTTAATCTCTAAGACCCAGTCTCCAAATGTGTTTGTGTCTATGTAGACACACAAACTGTTTTCCCTTTGTCTTCCTATCCAAAATGCAAAAGCATCTCAGATGTTGTGATTCCTCCAGGTTTTTCCCCCGTGGGAGGGTGGAAACATGTAACATTATCTTCTAGCTGCCTACTGCCTGTCTCTGAAATTAGCATTTCAGTGACTGAAAGGTAGTTAGTTTCCACACAAAAAAAAAAGAAAGAAAGAAAGAAATGGAGGGTTAGTACAAAGCTGACACTAATAGTAATAGGAGATGAGGGAGAGGGTACGGGACATGTTGGATTACTGAATGAAAACTGTGATTTTACCAGACCTGTTAACAGAACAATGAAAGGGGCTTTTACAGAATAAATTAACTCTTTGAGTTTCTGTAATCAGCTACCTCAGGAAGGAAAAGCCTCACAGGGCACGTTAACACAGAGTTAAAGGAAGGCTCTTTTACTATCCTAAACCCAGGATTTTTAAAGTATTTTAGTTTTCACTTCTGGGATATTCTCCAGATGAACAAGAGCAGAGTAGGTGCTATTGGATGCAAAACTGAGGAACAACGCACACGCTCCGATCTCATGTTAATTAATGGAGTCTGTTGTTTATGGCTGTCATGCCAACAAATCACTCCTTGTGCAAAAATTAATCACATCTCCTGTGTGGGGCTGCAGGGCCATGCGGCTTGGCTTCACTGGCAAAGGCTCGAGCTGAAGTACTTGCCTTCCAAGAGGGTAGCAAGGGCTGGAGCTGTGGTTTGGCAGCTGGCTTTGCTAGGCTCGGCTCAGAGAGGCAGGAGTTGGAGGGGCACTAAGGAAAGAAGTCTAAAGAAAACTTTTGTCCTTTCTCTTTCTCCTTTCCCAAAAGACTCCATGTTTTTCCTGCGGCGGAAGATGCTTCTGTCCCAAATCAGTAACATGAGGCTGCCAGCCTTCTCCTTTCGCTATTAGAAAGTTCGTGTCTCTTGCTGCCAGGTAGTGGAGAAGGAATATGGTGGAAATCTTGGTCTTGGCTTATTCTTCCCAGCTGAACTCTGCTCAGAGCCTGTAGCCAGGGGGAAAGATCTGCTCTGTGCTGCTCTTCTGAGCAGAAACCCTCAGGGAGCTGCTGGCTGCCTACGGAGATCAGAGGGATATCCCCAGTGTGTGCCGGTGTCCCTCAAGAAGCTTCGCAGATTGGCATTGTTGGGCACCAGTGGTATCACGTCAGACATGGAGCAGTTATTGAGTGTGAACATTCAAGAAACGCATCAAGGATGCTACTTAAGTAGCCATACCTAGAAGGGGCTTGGTCACTGGAATAAGGGCAGATGCGGGGGCAGGGGGGAATCCCTGGGATTTTTCTTTGATTTGTTTCCAGCTTTTTATTTAAAAAAGCCTGAAAAAAATCTAAAAAGCCTTGAGCCAAATCCATAGGGGAAAGAGAGTTGAGGGAGGAGGGACCATATTTTTGAAATCCCACAAAAAATGTTGATGATGTTGAGCAAGGGAAAAAAACCCAAACTCTTTTCCCCAACACACTCATTAATTAGGTGCCTTTAAGATCAGGCCTTGCACAATCCACCCTGCTCCAGCAGATTTCAGACATTCCAAAAAATAAAGTGTCATGGTAGGGACAGACAAACAGGGTAATGTTTTTATTCTTGATGTTCCAGTTCCAGCTGGGTTCAGATATAGGTAGCAATGCTGGGAAATGCTGGCTCCCACTGCACTCTGCGGATGGCTGGTTCAGTCAGACTGCGAGCTTGTTCTGCAATATACAGAGTACAAGCTTGTATGTATTTTAGGAAATGAATTAGAACAATAATAAACTGTCCTGGACTTGGAAATATTCAGAAGCTAGGTCTGTATGCAGATTTCTTAGATAGGCTTACTGCTTTACTCAGTAAGCTCCTGCCCAGTTGAGGCTGATCCTTGGGTTTTTGGAGTTTCCCCAGCACTGTCCATGACCCAGGAGGTGGGCTGGGGGTGGAGGACAGAGGCAGTGCAGTCTGTGTCCAAAAAAAATAGCTCTGCCTGGGTGCTGAGGGGAGGCGTGGGAGATGGTGGTGGGGAAATCTCTCCTATTTTTTGTAAGAATGTAATAGTTTCTGACCTGTGGCGGAGAAACAATGAGTTTGGCAACCCCCATTTGGAGTGGAGTGCTTTCATGTGGTTTCACCACCGTACGATCATGGCTTACTGTGAAACCTAAAATAGAAGTTGGCCCCTATTCTGGTATCTAACGTCAGGCTGGATAACAGCCTGACGTTATCCAGTGTGGGACTGCACAACACAACATGTTTTATCCCTGCTGGGATGGTGGCTTCCCAGATGGCCAACAGGGACAAATCGGGGATCGCTTCAGACCGTCTGAGCTCCGGTTGCGGAGGGAGCTGACGTCTGGTAGCACTAGAGAGTGGGTGAACCAAATTCCTCACTGTCCCCTTGGCCTTGGATGCTGCATGGTAGCTGCCTTAACCTGTTGTCTGTGCTCTGAATTAGGAGTGCTAAACTCATGGTTAATCTATTTCTCTTTTTTACTATTGTTTTGAGGAGGTCCTGCTGCCTCCCCGCCTTTGCTGGAGGGTTCCCATCCTCAGTCAGAGTGACTGCTTTTTGGGGGGGAGCTTCCCGGGACGGAAGAATAGGGACAATATTTATGTGTTTGAGGTTTTTTCCTAGCTGATTTTAAAACTTGATTACTGGAGCATTCACGAGGAAAAATTAACAGCCTCTGCTGATGAGCTTGCCTATTTTAAATCAGCAAGGGTCTCTGCTGGCTGTGGACATTCGGCCTCTGTTGGCAGCTGGAGGCTCAGGCAGGTGCAGGATAAGTTCATCCTATCCTGCACAAGGCAAACCTTGGCACCAGAGGTGGGGCAGCCCAAGGGAGAGGGTGAGGGCTGAGGCCCTGGGGGTGGTTCATGTGCTTTCCTGCAGACAGTGTCCTCCGGGGTAGGAAAAGTGGCTGCTGGGCACCTAGCACAGGCAGTAGCATCCACTGCGCTGAGCTCCTACAGCCACTTTAAAGGGAAACAGTATTATTTGCCTCTAGTAACTTGGGAAGAAATTTTTGGGAAAAGTAGCTTTATGAAGACTTAAAATAATACTTCACTTGTCCCCCAAAGGATTTAAAAGTAAATTCTTGTTTAGTGCTCGAATACTGTATTTAAGCAATGGACAGTGCATTTACACGTACATCTCTCGCAGGTGGACGGTGCTGCTTGCTCTGCCCGTAGCCCAGGCGGCATGGCAAGGAGCCCGGCTCAAAAGCCATGGGAGCATAGTGCAGAGTTTGAGCTCCGGTCAGGGTAGAAAAGCAGTCCTTTGCTTACAGAGATTCCTTCATCTCAGCAGGACCACGATTCAGATGCCCGATTTTAGGGACCCGTTTCGGAAGTGGGTGGGCCAGCTGCAAGATTTGCAGCTTCCATCAGTGTCCCAGACCCAACATGAAACTGAAACTCTGGAGAATAGTTTTTAGCCTTTCTTGCCACAATTAAAAATGTTGTGTTTAATATTAAATGCGCATTCGTTTTTAATCCAGAAGCCTGGCTTTCTGTTCCCAAATAACCCATTTGTAATGGGTTCTTCATCCAAACAGGGGAAAGAAATACTTGGTCCTGGAAGCCAGCTCCATAAAGAAACACAAAGAGTATATTTCTGAATAGCACACAAGTGTGAAAGGAAACATGCAATTGCTGGAGAAATCGAATCATTTGTACTCAGTGAAGGGAAAAAGAAAAAGAAAAAAAAAAAAGGAAAAAGCTTTTCAAAAGGAGATCTGTGACTGAAGCTCTCCAGAACTGTTTAACCTGTTGGGGATATTTAGCAGATGAATTCTGACCCACGTTCTCCACTTTGCTATACCCTGTGACAGAGCGACGCAGCATCTGCCGCTTGTGTTCCTCTCCAGACACGCTCACAATGCCGGAGGAAACGGGGGAGAAAATTATGCAAATTGCTCTGAGCAGATTACTTTGACCAGCTGCTCTTCTTCCTCTTCAATCAAAGGTCTGCCTGGGAAAGCCAATCTAGATTATATATGTCAGTCGCATACTCCGAGGCTGAGCCACTGCCTCTTGGTTTCTTTCTCCCCAAACAGGGATGTTTCTTACGGCGAGGTAAAATGCGAAGCACTGGGGATATCAATTGCTCAAAAGAGGGCACAAGGGGATGGGAATTCCTTTTGCTTTTTGCGCGGTAGCACCTTGCCAGATTGCTTGTTGGTTTTTCAGGGCTATTCCCAGAGAAAGTCGTTCATCTCCACACTAGCAATTATTGAATTTTATTATTAAGCATGATGAAATGCGGCAGAGAGGAAAAAAAAGAGCAAAAAGGCTCCCTAGACAGCGTGTTCACGGCATGGCCTTAGGTGGTGTTATTAAGCACATGGGCTGAAAGCTGAGGAGCTTTACCCTATGCAGCCAGGGGTGTTGCTGGCTCTTTATTTTTTTTGTTGCTCTTGCAAAGTGAAATTTATTCATGAACACAAGCCGGAGGCCAACCTGCTGACGTGTGTTTTGCAAACTCGCCAGACGTGGCCGTGACGTCGCTCTCAGACAGACCGAGAGCTCCAACTGCGTCCAGCCGCTCCGGACTGGAGCCCCTCTCCTCCCTGCCCTCTCCTGCCACACGCTGCCTACCCTGCGCCTTTAACAATGTTCAGAGTCCAGACAAGACTCCACAGCTTCATAAATGATTAATACATTCTTCGTTTAAAAAAAAAAAAAAAAAGAATGCTGCTGCACCGGAGAGCACCTAACCCTGGCAGAAAAAAATACAGTCCTGTCACAGTCTTGTGGCAAGCCGGATTTCACTGCATTAAATCACCATTAAGGTTTTCCGTAAGTTTGATGGAAACTTCGGGTTTTTTATCCCATATACAAATCAAAGAAAGTCCCATGTTAGCATGTGATAAAACACACACACATAAATAAGTGAGCTGAACGTCGCTGCAGATCTGTTGGGATGCATCCTCCAGAGGGTGCAGTTCCAGTAAGAGAGCCCTTACTGTGGTTTAGAGAGATTAATAATTCTCTTGCCCTGGTTTATTTTTTATTGGTCTTATCCCATAGATTTTTCCCAGCAGATGCCAGAATTGCTGAAGATTTTAGCATTTCAATATACATCCCCTCCCCTGAATTTCTAATCCTATTCAGCACGGCACTTCAGCAGGTACTGAAGAGCCTCACCAAGTAGGCACGCACCGAGGCTTGGGGTTGCTTTGCTGAGCTGGGGTCTTGGAGCGTGAGGCTTAGCAGTCTGGCTCACTTTCTGTGGTTTTTACCTATTTTGTGTTCACCCACTTAGTATGGGAATGGGTGTGATTAGTGTAAAGAAAAGTTAGTCAACCAAGCAAATTTTAATGAGTGGGCCAAAGATTTCTGACAAAAACTGTGTGTGTTGAGATTCTCCAGGCAGTCGGCACGAAAGTGCAGACCTCTCCCTGCTTTCCACCGTCACAGGCCAATGGTGAAGATGATGACATTTTTAAAATTTGAATCAGCACAAATTATTTTAATTTTTTAATCATGTGGTGTGAAAACTAGACAAAATAAGTTAATGCAACTGAATACAGAATTCTTTTTTCTTCTCCTGGTCTTAAGGTGCTTTTTTAAAGGTGTATCCTAATATTTTTCCAGAGTTTAAAACCATGATTTGATTTTAGCATAAGAAGTGCATTGGCATCATCCGGTAAAGTTATCATTTACTATGTGTTTCTGTGTACCATGCTCTTAACATTCTTTACAGAAAATGTTTCTAAAAAGGAGACAGTGACAAATAAAACCCACTGTAGGTTTGCCCTATTATTTCTGGATTGCCCGTAGCGCTTGCCTCGATGGCACGCAGGATGTCTGCTGACAACAGAGGAGTCTATGGGACTAGCTGCTTCGTCTAATTTCTGTTTGCTGCCAGATAAGTCTGAGCAGCCCCTGTTCAGGGAAAAGCTGCAATTATAGCTGTGATCGTGACACCAGAGTTCACCTGCTTTTTGGGAGAAGTTTGCAGAGGTTTGGAAGCTAATGAGCTGCAGCTAAAGCAGGGGGAGCTCTGCAGCTACTTCTTTAGGGGGGGTTAAGTTCCTCGGCACCGTGTGTTATTCAGCTTTTCTGTCTTGCTCTGGGCCCACAGAGTGCATAGTCTCACTTTATTTCTCCAAGCCTTGGCTCTATTCTGCTTTATCAGGACCGTCTTGTACGAAGAATTGCTGCAGTGTATTGATGGAATGAAAGTTACCAGTAAAAAAAACAGCCCTTGAGATATGATGAATTAGCTGCAATTTCAGTGGTAAAAATGGTCTCTCGTAGCTGGCTATTAACTACACTCTGGTGAATACATTTTCATGCTAGAAATGGTTTGCTATTTCAAAGGAGTCTCATTGAGACTTGATCAAGTTATTTTCAAAAGTCTAAAGTATTATTAGATGGTAAATCCTACTGCTCAATTTTACAGTCACATTTTTTATTTGCTGTTGCTTCTCTGTGTATATTCAGTGAAGCTGTCTGGGTGGGTACCGAAGGAAAAGTGAAGCTAACTACCCTGAAGAAACTGGAAAAAATAGAAATACTTTCCTGTTACTCTAGCTTAAAGGAAGTATGACCTTGTATGTCATGGTACTGTGAAGTAGGCTGGAAATCACTCCCTCACCAGCATGCTTGCATTTCTAAGCTGCAGCCAGGATTCTCCTTATCTTTTGCAGAGCACAGTCACTGATGTGCCATTACAGGTAATTTGTTAAAAAACTCTGCTTGCTATTTTTGACACACAGTCAAGAGGGTTTTTTTTTTGTTTTATTTTGGTTTTAGGTTAATAATGAAAGGAAAAATCTAGCCAGCAGGGTAGCTCAAAAAGTTATGTAAAATGATTGCCTGTCAGCTCAACATCTCTGAAAGAGGAAAGAGCAACAGAGGTTGCTGCCTGAGAGCCCATCAGTGGCAAGTGGGAAGGAACGACTGGTCCTGAGCAAGCTTGGGAGATGGACGTTACTCAAGAGCCACCGATCAAAACAATTAGTAATTGGCAATTCAGGAGAGTGGCTAATGAGTTATGTATGAAACAGCTATCCTCTCACCTGAAGAAAGAAGTTTCTTTCCAGATCTGGACTAGACTGGACTGTTTCTGCAAATGATCTGAGGGCATCTCAGATGCACTAATGCCATCGGAAATTTGAAATCCGTGAGGTATCGGATCATCCTGTATTTACTGTGTCTCCGCAGGGAACCTTAATTACAGAGAGGAAATGACTTGCTGGCATTTGCACTTTCCTGCTTTGCCGTTGAATTCATCATGGTCAGTGTTTTCCTTGTCTACTTCCAGTTTACTCAGGCTGTAACTTCAGTGGATCCTTCACTCAATCCCAGCTACCCCAGGCCAGTGCGTGGTTAGGAGATGTCCAAAGGAAAACTCAAGTGCTGAAGTAATTTCTGCTGAACCAAGGGTATTTTAGGGGCATGTTCTCATTTTGAATGCAGCAGATCCATGGTGAATGCGTGGTGAAATTCTTGTCCACATTCAGTGAGTAAAGGAAGGGTGCTAACTTCTGCGCCCTACCTAAATTCTAACTCCTATCCTCCCTGAAACCTGTAATTTCAGGCGGATAAACTGTACTTCAGTGATCTATGGCTATTTTTTCCTGATGACAGTTCTTCTTTGTCTTCCATCCCAGAATTTACTGCATTTCACTATAGAATAATCGCTGAACAAATCCATAAATGTATAGACAACTGGATGATCCCATGAGCTCATTCTTTCCCAGTGCAGACAAGTCTTAAAAAGTTGGATCTTGTTTCCATACCTGGTCTTGGGGAAGGCACTGACTTGATATAAAACTTCCCAGTTGAAAAGCAGTTTTGAACCTGACCAGTGCTGCTGTAAGGGACCGCGGGGCACACGGCTGGGCAGGAAATGCAAATGGAGATCCGTTCTCTTGCAGCAAGGCTGACCTGCTGCTCCTTCTCCTTTTTTCTTTCCTCTGAGGCATCCATTGGATCTAAAAGCAATTCTATCATGGTGGCACACGGTTCTTCCTCTCAGGATGCCTTGTGAGTTAGACCTACATAGGATGTGAGGTTTTTTTGAAAATTCAAGTTGCTGTCTGTGGCACTGTCAGAAGCACAGAGAAAACAGCGAGAGGGAAGAACATGCTATGTTTTGCTCAGCCTGTCACACTGAGATGCACCATGGTTTGCTTGCTAAGTTCCTCACGGCTTTACTCTAGCGCTGGAGAGCGATGTGGATTTATCCCATTTCATTTTCAGATGCACAAGCTGAACTTAAAGCTGGAATCGGTGGATGTAGCTTCTCCTGGCCTGCAGAGCGAGCCAGTTTGACAGGAGCATCAGCAAGGGAGAACAAGTACAGAGAAACACTGTGATCGTAATCACTCCTAAAGCCCACCTCCTTGATGCTTCTGAGTGGGATCTCCAGAGAAGCAAGTAAGCAAGGGTTTCTCTCTCAACTTGGTCCTGTAATCCCCTCCTTCTCCTTTCTCTGCCCCCTCCCCAAAATCCCCAGGAAGGCAGTGAAATCCAATAGGCAGTGAAATCAAAGCTCTGTCCTGTTACCAGGTTACCCACCACTAAATCTCCAAGGGACTTGGGGACATTCTCTATGACTGAACAAGTGACTGCTCTGTCCTGGGGGTATAAATCTAATGCAAGCTTGTCAGCATAAGCCTTGTATATTTATGGGAAGCTTTCAGAAGAACTGCATGGGATCAGAGTTTCTGTTCAGCTCCGAGACACAGCATCCCCCGGCATCCCTGCGGACGGAGAGGCATGTCCCAGGCACACACCGCTGCTTCACTGCTGAGCCCTGAAGAGCAGTGATGCATTTGTACTGATTTGTCGCTTTTGGAACGGGTGTAAGAGACCTGGAGTGGGAGCATGAAGGATGGAAGTGACACCAGGGTAAGGGCAAGGAACATTCACACTATATTTAGGGCAGAAGCAGATAGTGGTAACAATTGCAAGGATCATATATAATGCAGTAAAACTGTCTACCTGAAATATAAACAAAAGCCCTTTCCTGAGGCAGTGAGGGGTGATCAGTCATGTTGACAGTCTCCTCAGCTAAGCAGCCAGGACATCTCATTCAGAAAGCACGGACAAAGTGTAGGGCACTGCTTATTCCTTTAATAGCATCCTGGAAACAACATCTTTGCTCTGGTGCAGAGCAATGACTCCTCTCTAGACATGTTACATGGGCTTCATGAGTGCATGCTGGCACCTTTGGTGTTTGCTACACCCTGAGCAGCACGAGGGTGGTATACATGCCAGGATGCGGCAGAAGATTGGAGAATTTGACTTAGTTTAGAGTATGCTCTGAATCTGAGTAACTTGTTCAAGGATATATGTTGATCAGCTGTATAGGATCCCAGATCAAAACATATTAATTTAACTCCTGGATGCATTCATTCTGCTTCTAGGATATTTCCTTTAGCAAGCAAAACAGCACAAAACTCAGCAGAATTCAGTCCTGCACAAATGTGCCTCAGACCTGAGGAATGGGCTCTGCTTAGATCTGCCCTTTCACATATTTTTTTCAGCCCACATGGAGCAAACGTACTGAAAAATTTCAATATGCTTCCTATATTGTTTTTTACCCTTTCCCAAGACATCCGTTTTTGGCCACATCAGTGAGAAGATGCTGGCTGGAACTCAGCTAGTACATATTTACCTATGTTGTGCTAAGAAGGAAGACTGCCCTCATTCTTCGAGGAGTGGAAAGTAGGCAGATGCCGTCCATTGCTTCTCAGGGTAATTCCCACATTCTGGAGAGCATCATCTTTTCTGGGCAGCACCAGCAGTGCCGACAATAGTGACAGAAAGCTCTGTGAGCTGCAGGCTGCTCGGTGTGCTCCCTGTCTCATGCTAATTCTTTACCCGGTCTACTTTTAAAAGTCTCAGAAGAATGAAATTCCACTCTGAGATATCCAGATACAATTCAAGAACAAACCCTTCAAAGTGGTAGATGGAAGGTAAGAGATACAGGGGGAACCTGATCCCCAGCCTCCGCGCACAGGAGGAAGGCATTTGATTGCAGCTTTATTGTTCTGCATGTCAAAACTGAGTGACTGTCAGGAACAAGGGGCTGTCTCTGGGGAAAAGCGGCCCACGGCTGGGTTAGCAGTGGTTTCTCTGGGTCCAAGAGCGAGCGGCGGGGAGAGGCTGGGGCTGGGACTGGTGGCAGCTGTGTCGCTGAACTGCCGTGTGTTACTGCAGCTCTAACTAGCAAAGTGTCCTGCTTCCTATTTGTTCCTAATCTTGCCTACCAGCCCTTCATTTACGCTCATAATAAATTCACTTGTTAATTGGAAGAAGTAAATATGATGAGCTTTTGATACAGTTCAAAGGAGCAATAGCCAGTTTCTTGATTCCCAGGTTGGCAACTGTCCTTCCTGCATGCCCCAGAATCAAAGTGCAGCTCTTGCTCCAGCAACTGTCAGTTTTTTTACATCTTTTGATCAAGAGCCTGGCTGCAGAAAAAAAAAAAATACAACACCCAACTGTTTGGATCTTTTTTCCCTACAATTATTATCACATCCATTACTCAGCAGAAGCCTGGGATGCCCTTTCATTCTTACACAAATACTTTCTTTTGGGATTAATTTAAAGTTTCCTTGTGCATGAACTGGTCACTTGTCAGCTATCCACCTGAAGGGGTGAGGCAGAGAAAGCACAGTCAGCTAAAAAGGAACCCTGACTTCAAGCATTTAAAATGAATATTGACAAAAAAAGGGGGTGGGAAGGAGTGGGAATCAAAAGCTCGAAAACTGCTGATTCGGCAAAACCCGACTGCCTCCTGCCTATGGTAGGAAATGGCATCATTAGGAGGGATGCAACAGGGCTGGCATTATGCAACGCCTGGTCGGGAGCAGTGAACAGCACAGCAGTAACTCCCACTCAGACCAGAAAAGTAGGGGATTACCCTTTTGTCTGGCTTGTGAAATTTCAGCCCTGGAAAAGCCCCAGGCTATGGTGGTCCCCAGACTGGATCACACTTGCGGTCTGTGCAGCTCAGGCTCTCGTGCTCGCTACTAGAGGTGCCGCAAAGACCAGCAGCAGGAGCCCTGCAGTAGGCACAGGTGGGATATTTTGTCTCCCTATTGCAGATTACATCAAACCCTGTGTTAGTTAAGCCATGAAGTCTGGTGTTTCTATTCCTTCTCATATTTTACCTCTAATCTCAGTGTGCGAGTGGTGGCATCACCAATAGACCAGGCGACTCAAGCACGGACCAGGACGGAGCAGCACTTCGGGCTGCTGGAGACCTCCAAAGAGAAAGGGACTGGGAACACAAAGAGCTGAGCATCCTGCACAGAGCCTTCCCTCTGCAGATATTTAACGGTAAGTAGGGCTGGGGGTGCCAGTGATGATCAGCCATTATTGGTTATTAGGTGCCTCACAGCTAATGAATGGTGCTCTCAGGCTGGCTGTGTCCACAGTATAAAGGAAAAGCATCAGGATTGGCATCTCCTGGCATTGCAGTGCCAAGAGAAATGGAGTTAACTTTAAAAAAAAAAAAATCTTCAAGCATTTACTGCAAGTCAGGACTGAGACACTGGAGGGGAAAGCTGCAGTGCTGCTTCCCATGTACTCTCTTCTGTGCTGAGCAGACCAAGGCCCCTGGGATATGGATTTCAAGAGCAATAAATTCACTCTAAAAATTTAAAGAGGATGACGCAGAAAACTTCAAAAAAATAAACAAACCAGCTCCACACAATAAAAGCCATTTCTCTCCCGACGTCTCTCTCTAGTTACGCCATGACACATCAAGGTCAGATACCCTGTCCCACAGGAGCACAGCTTTGTACAGGGTGAAAATCGTCCCCTGATGGTGTGTGATGTCTGGTGTTTCATAACGATAAACTGTATTTATATAAAACCGAAGATTCTCACAGTGGGACATCATTTATAGCAAGCGTTCCCTCTCACAGGGCAGGAAAGCACCGAGCTGAAGTGCCTTCTATAGGTAGGAAGTGTCAAAGAGATATTTAACCTGCAATTGCTGATCCCAGGCCCAGTTGGCTAACTCCTATATCATACTGCCTTCCTCACGCAAAGGAGAGCTCACATCTGTAGCTCAATAAATTAGCCATTCATACCAGGAGGTTTCTCTATGGCAGAAGCTGAACTCAACAGCAAGAATAATAATCCATATGTTTGTTATTGTGATCAGCTCCTCTGGAAGATAAAACTTAGAAAGCTCTGCTGGAGCATCACGAATGCTGCAGCGCTCAAGGCCCCCGATGCTTTCCGTCAGGAAAGGGGATGGGAACAAGGAGCCCCTCCCTGCCTAGAGCATTTCCACCCCACCAGTCTCCTCCATGGTTTGTTCAGCTTCCCTGCCATACTGGTTTTTAGAAAATATCCTCTTTTTTTTTCTTTTAATGCAGTGGGTTTTCTTGTGCGTAGTCTCCTAAATGAATGCAAAGGCTGTTTCTGGCGTGCTTTAAACCTTCATGCATTTTTAATGATTTACAAGGAAAAGAATTTTTTCTCTCTTTCTCTCTCTCTCTCTTCCCCCCCCCTTTCCTCCTCCTTGATTCCCTTTTTCTTTCCTTAAAAAAAAAAAAAAAAAGAAAAAGAAAAAGTAATGACTTAATACATATCAACTGGAATTGTTGGTTTGTGGTGACGGTTTTATAATTCCAGGTTCAAGTTTTTTCTATTTAATTATGCACTATAATTCTCATGAACTATAATGCAATAACAAAAGCATGCACCAGAGTTGGCATAAGTCTGTTCTTTATTAGCATGGGTATGGTACTGTGCAGTTGGCATAAGTCTGTTCTTTATTAGCATGGGTATGGGTACTGTGCTTTATGTGTGAAATAAAATATTTGGAACTAATGCTGAGTCTGTTTCTTTAGAATTACACAGAACACTTCTTCCTTTAAAACACTGAAACTGGGGCTCTCTGTTCCCTATTTGGCCTGCTTCTCCCCTGATAAATTCAATTGTGCTTCATTTCATGATGCCTTACTTGTTTGTAACTGCCTTTGTAATACCTTAATTGAATAGAGGGTTCATACATTAACCTGAAGTCCTCTATAGTATCTTAGTTTATGAAGGTTAAAAGTGATTAACTGATGAAAGGCTGCTTGCTGTAAATATTGACATTTCCCCAATCTGACAGGGTTTTGATTAGCTCCTGAAGTTGCTTTAACATTTTTGTTTATCAGGTTATCAGCAGTTCCAAAAGCTTATCAGCATCAGGACTTTTCTCGTGCCAATTATCGCTAATGTTTCAGACACTGAAGGCAAATGCATAACGATATATGGTTAAGTACATTCATCACCTTTGAGTGAGAGTGTGTGCGTAATATTAAGCTTGATTGTAAATATTTGTACAAATGGGACTAATTTTGCAAAAAATAATTTCTCTGTCTTGCAAGCACTTTAGTTCCTTTTCATTCAGTTTTGATGATAATGTTTGTAAGTAATTTTGTTTTTTGGAAAGAAGAATAGTTTCTGGAGCAAGCAAGATTGCTTTTTACAGCTGCAAATGGTTTATGTGCAAGATTCTGCCTTGCCCAAAAGCAGCTTGGGTTTGACAGCAAGTGCTGGTGAACTTTGTAACGTTTGTAGTTGGTATTTTAGAGAATTCCTCTGAAATCTGCCTTTGGTCCTGGCTCTGACTTCCTCAGCGTTTCCATAAGTGTTGCTGGCAATGAATACTTAACCCTTCTGTTTACCAGAATGTTCATAGAGATTAAAAACTCCTGAACCTGTAAAAAGTCAGATTTTGTGAGATGGCTACCTTTGAAATGCCTTGTAGGTGGCAAGATGATATCAGGTGACTTAAGTAACCTGTCATGCAGCTTGTAAAGTCAATACTCTCTCTATATATATCTTGCTCTCACATACTTTTAGCACTCTTCACTGCAAACTGCTCACAGGTGACCCAGGGGCTTCACAAACAGGAGGAGAAACCCTCCCACACCCAGGAATAATGTCAGAGGCAAATTTAAGCAGGGCAGTGTGGCTGGGTGGCTCCTTTAGATGGGAGCTGCAGGGATGTGCAGAGCTGCTGGCATTTGTGCTGGGCTCCCAGCTGCCCTGAGCTGAGAATCTGTCCTCTCCTCCAGCCTCGCCACAGAGATGCAGCGGTAAAGACCCTCCCTGCCCTTTGCCAAGCGGTTCTCAACAGCTATCGGCTTCTCTATTTTAAATTAAGCATTGCTGCTGAGAGTTCAGGATCCATCCTTTGCATGCCTGTTCCCACCTACGTATGTTAGGGAGTGGGCTGCCTTGCTTTTTATTAGCTTGTGATCTCCATGATCTGTTGAGATTTACAATCCCCTCGGTGTGACCTAGCCTGTCTTCCCTCAGGTGTTCAGACCGTTCTAGTCCTTTTGCATAACTCCTGTCCTTGTAATGTGTGCCAGGCTCTTTCTCAATAAGCAGCAACCTTCGCAAAGAGTGGATGCTAAGGAGTGTTGAACCCTAGCTTGCTAGTTTCCCTTTTGATTAAAAAAAAAGAAAAATCATAGGCACCCATGACTTTATTTTTATGATTTCTTTTCTAATGCAGAAAAGAGATTTCTTAGCTACAATGGGTAGGATGTTCTTTATAACTTTATATATTTATTTTCATGGTTGTGTTTTACTTTGCAAACTGTGACTCGGCTGTGATGTGACCTGCCTGAAGGTGTTTCCTTTAGTATTTGAGTATTTTGAAAATCTTTCTAATGTAGCTGTGATTTCATCTCTGGCCATGGCAAAGAAAAACAGATGCACACAAATAATACTTCTGAAGTTTCTTGCAAGAGAAACAATTTGTAATCTGAAAATATTTAAAGCAATTATGTTCTTCTGGATTAGGGGATTTCCAAGGTTTGGGCTTTTTTTTTTTTCCCCCGTTTTTCCTACCCAAGCAAGTTACTATGCATGTGTTCATTTCTGTCATCTTGGTTTGAACTTCTCAAGGGCTTACGTTGCACTAAAGGAATGAATGCTGAAAATATTAGTTATGGCATTCATAAACTTCACCCTTAAGAGCTGCGACATGTTGCAGACTCACTTGTAAGTGAACAGAGAATTTCTCAGTGAGTCCCAAAACTGTGACACCATCGAGGAGCTGTTGCAAAGAGAGCTGTGTGTTGAAACTTGTGGTGAAGCATAAAATAAAAGAATTCCTTGGGTGTTTTGTTAGGTGACAAATGTAACAATTGGTTAGGTTACCAATATTTCACTGATTCAGAGCAATGCTCAGTAGACCCTGAGTTGTGGTGGTTTTGGCTGAGTTCTGCTGTCTTCCTCCATCCTTGATTGCATTTACTTTTCTACAACTCCTTAGCTTAACTAAGCCTTGCTTGTCCCCTACATGTCATTTCCATTCAACCACAGGGAATAAACATCTGGATATTTCAGTTTCATCAGCCAGAAGTGCAGGCAAGCACGAGGCAAAGTCCTCCAACCCATGCTTTGTCCTGTGCTCCTGGAGAGAAAGAGGGTAAATAAATCACCTCCTTTTTATGTATAAATGCCATTTATACTTAAACAGTGCTGCATTTTAATAAACACACTATATGCTGTGTTGCTTTACTCTTAAGAGGAAAATAGCTCTAGTTTTTTGCTACTTGATGTGTTCCTAAGGGTATGCTGCACATTCAGCTGCTGGTTTACTTTTGATGGAGGACCTTTTCATTTTAAGCTGTCTTTGATATCTGTTTCTACTCTGGGCTCAGGCTTTAAGGTGAACCCATGGGTTGAGTGCTGCAAAGGTGCAATGGCTTCCTAAATGCTATCCTGGAGCCTCACATGTGGAAAAGATGTGTTGCTGCCTGCTCTAAGGGGTGGGCGCTGCACTTGGGCAGACAAGCTGAAGGCATTGCCAACATCTTCCTGGCATTAAGGCAGGCAGATTTCAAAGGCAGCAAAGCAACCAAGTTCCTCTGGCAGTGAATGGGTGTGTGCCATCTCTTTGAACTCCTTGCAAAACTCAGGCCCTGTTTGCTGGGAAAAGGAAGCGTAACCTTTTGCATCAGCTCCACCTCCCTCACCTCTTTATGATGCACTGAAAAGTAATCCTGTGCCTCCCTGGAAGATCAGATCTCCCTGAACGCCCATCCTGCAAGGGTGAGCCCCTCGCATGAGTAATGGTTATAGAGGCTTCTCATCCTTTTGATTTGATTGAAAGGTGTTTAATGAATATAATCTTAAATGTATCCTGAATTAGTAACAGCCAGGCAGATGTAGCTATTCTGGTGTTGGATGTCAAAAAAAGAAGGGGGGGAAAAAAAAGCAGCACTTTATGCATCTGAGCCTCTGGAAGGATGAAGCCACAGTGCTTCCCTTGGAGCAGAGCGTCTGCTCTGCCACGTTGGATCCCATTACAGCTGCAACAGCCCCATCTAGTCTTGTTACCTCACTCTGGCTTGCAGCAGTGTGACACCCCGTGTGGCTCAATTCGCTGCGGCACGGCACAGCCTACCCCGATGGGATGTATTATTGATGCTGAGGAAATGCAAGTAATACCGGGGCTTTGTTCAGAGCCACTGAGCCAACTAACAGTACAGAAGTAGCTAAAAGCAGGGAGTGCCCATAAATTCACAAATGCACTTCTTTAGCCATTGATTTAGATGCCTGGCCCTTTATTCCCGTTGCCCAAACCTCCAGTTGTGTTTTTCTTGTATCTGCAATGAGGACTGTAAGTGTTACAGGGAATCCTGTGGAGAAAGCAGGACCTCAAAGGCAGCTGCAGAGTATTGCTTGTAAAGCTGGCCTCAGGGGCTAAAGGAGGGGTGGGGAGGAAAAAGGGACATATGCATGTGTGTGCCCCCAAGAACCTGTTTCTGGCCACCAGGGAGAATGAGGAGCAAAACCTGTATCTAAAGAAATCTGTAAGATTTTCATGTTTCTTATGAGTTGGTGAGTGTTCATTGTGTAAGCTGGCATCAAAGTTCAGAGGGAGTCCCCAAAGGATTGGCAGAAGTGCCTTAGTGCGCTGGCTGCTACCCGAACATGCCGCCCCGTCTCTCCGCATACCTGTCATGGGCGCAGAGCCAGGCTCTGCCGTGTGGCAACGCTGCTTACTGGAAAGATTATGAAAGTCATAAAAATGTCAGCTTCTGTATTTCAGTTCTGTAAACTACATGTGCACAACGACGTCCTTGCATCCTGTACAACCAGCAAGGGTTGCCTTCGGCTTTCTGCTTGAATAACAACGGGGACATGTCCCACCATCCTGACAAGGGTCTGCGGTGCAGGCATCTTCCCGGCATTGCTGCCCTCATACAGTTCTGGATGGAGCTGAGCTCAAAGGGGTTTTGGGGCATGAAGGTGTGGCCAGCTGCATCGCTGCCACCAATTTAAAATAGGATGTGATGGAAAAAATTTAGCTGGAGTTTTTAATGCTGCTGGTGCAGCTGCATGAAATGCGTGTTGCTACGGATTGTTACTTGTGCAGAATGGGCTGGGTATTTCAGGAGGGTACTGCAGTTGCCGGTTTGCTTTGAACAATATTAGAGCTGTTGTTTCAAAAGACGGCCATCTAAAATGCATTCTTAAAGTAACGTGTAGCTGCTGGTAGTAAATCCCTAGTTTAGGGGGTGAATCTTGGCAGTTGCCCATCAAAAGTGCATCCCTACACTTTGGATCTCGAAGCGGGGCGGGAAGAGGCAGATGAATACTGTGGAGCATGGAGCTATGTGTGATTGTGGGCACCAATTCTATCAAACCTTTAAGAGCACACTTAGGTTTGACATCCATCCTTACTTAGCAAAACCAAGTGTTTAGGCAGATACCTGCTGGCTTTCTGGGCTAGACACAGCTGTCATGTGGGTCATACAGAGACTATGCAGCTGCTCTACCTGTCAGGTATACCTGCATCAGGTAGGACTTACAGCAAACCACAGTGCCTTTATCCTCCAAAGCACTGGTTCAAGGAGAGTTGAAGGAGTTAGGAGCGTGCGTAACTGCTGTGCAAGAGATCAGGTCTTTGGAGCCTGATTCGCATTCTGTTAGACTCCATATGAGCCTCTCCATTGATTTCAGGGCTTTGTATTGGTCCCTTATCTGTGATTAAAACTTTTTAAAAATGGAACTTGGCATGAAAACCAGGTGTGAGTGTTATGTTCCTGGCACAGAGCCAGTGCAGCCCCTGGTCTCCAAAGGTTGGTGGCCTTGGGTTTTGCACTACTTTACCTATTGTTAGAGCAATGTCCTTCTGTTATAGACTGGGTTTTTTTGCTATTTGCAAAAGTGACTGGCTTTGCTGCACACATGGAGGTTTTAATAATTATTCCCAAGCAGCTCTGAGAGTTTTTTAACATGGAAACAAGTTCTACATTACTCGTTAAATTGGTCAAATTTCAATAAAGTCAGGAAAACATCTTGAAAACAGCATGAATATAATTTACAAAGAAAACAATCCAAGCGTTACTGCCAAAGAGTTTTCCAACAGGAAGGAAGAAAGAATTTTTCTTTTCCCCCACATAGAATGACTGTACTGTACATTAAATTAGTGGTTTTTGGAGTGAAGGAAACCACCACAGGATCCACAATGTTAATAAGAGTGGAGCTGGTACCCGATGTGAAGATAGGTCTTGCTTCTTTGTTATCTTCCCAGGTAGGTTGTATGAATCCTGGCTGCTTATATTCATATTCCTGTAAGTAGCTCTGTATCAGCCTCTTTATCCTAGATGAGCTCTTGCTTGCCGTGGTTTTTAAATCTAGCAGTCAAACTCCATGCAAGGGCTGAAGTTTGGCAGAGAGGGTCTGGATTCTCAGCAAACATGGAAGTGAATGTGTTGCCCTCTTTCCCCTAATATAACGTTGTCCTTTAATCACATTTTCCTCAAAAGTGAGAAAAGGAAGAATTTGTACATGTCTGACACTTCTCTGTATATTACTGTCAATCTGACTGTAGTATTGTAAATGGGGCTATCATACCTCTGCAGCCCATAACAGCAACCAGCACCTGGGGATACCCAGCAGACAGCATGGCTTCAGTTCAGCATGGATGTCTGCACATCTTTAGCTCCGAAGCGCATGGTCCCCTGCATGGAGATTGCAGTGAAATGCATTTCCCAGAGGAAGAGGATGAGACCCAAGACCAAAGTGAAGCATAGGCCTGAGGAATCTGCTGAATAAGAGCCTGCATGAGCCAAGTGCAAAACCATGGGCTGATCTGCCTGCTGCAAACCTCTCTGGAGTCCTCAGGACCAGCACCATGCAGTGAGGCGGTGCCCGAACCACTGTAGCCTTGGTTAAAGGGTCTCATCGCAGGTGAAACCCTTGTTGATTTTCCTACTCAGACTTCAAAATAAAAAGATGGGGACTATATCAGAGCATTAATAAATCATGATTCTTCCTTCTTAATGAAGTAGATCCAAACGTATACAAGAGCAATGCCATGCTACATGTACATGGCCATGTGAAGGGGTTGTTATGAGCAGGTATTGACTGGAGGCATTATTGTTGCAATTACTTGTACTATCATCAGCTCCACTACCTGAAAGGGAAATATAAAGCAGACCCAAACTTCCCTGATGATAGAACTAGATGTAAAACTACAACTGTGTCTGGTGACCACATTTTGCAATTTTGAGATGTTTTTGAGCTGACATGAAAAGTAATCTTTCCAAGATTTTTGCAATATAAAACTCAGACCTCAAGATCAGCGTCTGGACTGATTGCACATTCTCTACTTCTTTTGTTGAGAATGACAAGTTAGTCCACCCTGAACTTCAGAAACCTTTCTGTTGAAATCTTGGGCAAAATCAAGATAATTTTTGCAAAACATTTTAGCTTTGGTAACAGGGTGGGTGTTTTTGCTTAAAAAACCACCAAAAACCAACAAACCTTTCAGTAGAAACAGTTCCAATGCATTTTCTCCGTCAATTTGTATATAATCTTCCCCTGAGGTCCCTTTGCAACCGATATGAACGCGTCCACAAAAACATTTTTGGAAGTGCTGCGTTTTGTGATGAGGCTGCTGCACTGTTTAGTTTGACGCTTTCAGAAATGTTGTGAGGTTTAATTAACTAAAGCACTTTGTCATCATTAGAGAAATGGGAGTTCTACAAGGTTATTAGTAGACTTTTTAAGGGCAACATCTGTATAGGAAAAATTAAAATCTCAAACTATGTTTCTCACCAATAGCATTGGAGGGAGAAACATGGAAAGGGCACAGCTACTAATTAAATTATTGTGTGCTTTTTCCCCCTTCACTGTTAGTTTAACAGCTGTGCTCCATCTCTGAGGCATATTTGTCTTTATCTTTGGCCACTTTGTCAGAGTTGGCAGAAGGAATCTTAGGTGGGGTTGTTCTCTTAGCAAATTAAACAATGACCAAAACTTTGCTCATTTCTTCCATCATTATTTCAGATTTCCATGTCTTCATTTTGACTTAACAATATAGAGGCAGTATGTCTCTGCTCTTGAATATGGAGCAAGGGGTGGGGACAACTCAAGGACTGCAGGGCCTACAAGGCTCTGCCTTTTTCATGAGAGGGCTTGGGAGAAGGGACTGCTCCGTGCACTGTGCCATCCACCTATGCACAAAGACAATATAGTAAAATGCTTTTACAGCATTTTAAGTGCATAAGAGTGCTCGGGTCTATGGCTTGTGCTCAGGCAGAGTAATGCTTTTGTGAGATGGATTTTATCTGAGCTAGGTGACTATTAGTGGTAGTAAGTACTATTTAATATAAGCTATTTGAGATCCAGTTTCCGTATTTTCTATTTCTTCATTTTAGTGCCTAATGACCATCAGAGGATTTAATTTGTCAATAGACTATACTATGGCCACGTCCATCTGCTGCTGTGACAGAATACAATTAACAGGAAAAACCCAGGTACTTGCCTTTGCTACTCTTTCAAGTCTCCTTCTGGCCAGTTTGGCAAACTCACGTAAGAAATCTGACTTCGACACTTAGGCTTCCATTCAGGCTTTATTGTTTGGTGGTGTCAGTCTCGGTGGAGAATGCAGGCAAGGGGGGAAGGAGCAGAACAGGGAAAATCAGCATAGAGAAATGTCGGGAGATGAAAAGAGGGCGAGGTTCAGATGTTTAAATAGATGCAGGTTCACGTCCCCTGGTGTCAGCAGGCTGTTTGCACCGGGTCAGGTTTGGCTGAAGCGTATGCTCTACACTCGTGGCATTGGTTTGTGGCTGCTGAGGTCTTGAGCTGAGGGAGCTTGATCACAGGGTGTCAGCCACAGCCTGGGTTTCCCTTCCTTTCCCTTTCCCTTGCAAAACTTCAAAAACAAATAAGCAAAACCTCCTGGGCCAGACAGGCTAAACCACCTGCAAACTGCTCCAAAAATAAAAAGAAAATTACTTGAAATCTGAAAATATCCATGGCTGTGCTGGGCAAGGTTTTCCGGGCTTAATGATCCTGACCAACAGGTATGTTGTGGTGTACAACTGGAGATACCTTAAAAGGCTGGAGCAGTACACACTCTGATGCAGCCTTCCTCCAACTGAAATCGATGTAAATCTGCAGGGAAAAGGTACTATCTCACTCAGCTGCTGACAACCACGTCCCTCTGAGTTATTTTCAGTTGTACACCCAGAACTGAAGGTTGGCATGTCTGTGAGGATGGCAACCGGTCTGGTGCCATGAGACCTGCCCATCTCCAGTAGAAAGTACAGTCAGTCAGTGCGCACACGTGACAAGACCATCCTGAAGTAACCTACTCACCCAGTAACACTCGCCAGTGTCCCCTGTCACTCTTACCGGTGGCGTGCTGAAATGCCGGGTGAATGTTTTGATGATCTTTTGGCAACGAGTGATGGAAGAAATAGAACACCAATTTAAAACACAAAGAAAAGGCTCAAAGAATCTATCATTATTAATCCTGCTGTCAGTTTTAATTTTGGGGACATTACCTCACTCAACACTCGTTGGAAAGAGCTGCCAAAAATGATGATGTCATCATCACCAGGCACATCTGACCCTGGCTGCTGATTGCCAGTGTTGAGTGCAAGTTAATAAATCCCCTGGTACCTGGATACACATTGGAGTTTTATTACAATGCAGGCATTCCACGATACCCTGGTAATTAAACAGTCTGGGGTGGAAAGAAACCAAGCCACTACTTTCTCCTAGTTAGAGAAACTGTAAAATATAATTGTCTTTCAGATCGGCTTCCTTCAACAGTCATGTAAACCTGTGTTTTGACTGTAGCAAAAGGCTAGGAGGAAAACTTGGATGTAGGCAGAAATGCGAGATAAAATATAAAGTGTGAGATCCAAGATGCTTCCCCAGGGTTGGTACTTGCAGACCGAAGTAGCTCCTAAGTTTGTGCATCAGGGCAGAAGCCTGAGATCCCAAAGCAGTGAGGTGGTAGCTGTGGGACCTGCTCAGGGCAGGGGGAGTCTGTGACAGCTCCATGTGTGTGTGTTAGTGCTGGTGGCCACCAGCCCACCCACATCGGTCTGCCAGGTTGGCTGCTGATGTCCTGAAACCCTATGCCAGGAAGAGGGCTTGAATTATTTTGTGATCTAGCTGGTGGAGAATCATATGAAGACAGCCACCCTTTGCCAGCCTGAAGCCCTCCTCACACCATGGTACCTATGGATGGCTGTACATGGTGTGGTGTAGGCAGAGCTATGCCAGTCCCTTGGCCTCCACAGCCACCCACCCATGTATCCTGCCTTCCCTTAGTGGTGGTGGCTCAAGCTCTGCATCTCCTCCCCCAGTGGGTTGCAGGATCTGGCCCAAGGTGCTGGACTGGTCCCCCTGATGCCTGGTCTGCCTGGACCACAGGAGCAAGAGCCAGACTTGCCTTCAGGCGCTGAGCTTGCCAGACCTTCCTTCCCCTGGAAGCTTGGGCAGGATGCTCCCAAATGTGGTCTGGGATGGCCTCATTGTACAGCCTTGGGGACTTCCAGTGTGAGTAGTGAGGGTGAGCTTCAAACCAAGCCTGACAATCAGGGCACTCCACCTCCAAGAGCCAGAAATGTTTTCATTTCTAAGGAAAACTGCAATTCTGGCAACTCCATGTGGACTCAGGAGCGGGGGTCCCACCACAGCCTTGCCTCTACCTCCCTGCCACCCCTGTGAGCTCCCTGCCACGGGGATTTTCAGTGTTGTTCTCTAGCAGAACAGCAGAGCAGCCAGGTCTGAACCCTGTCTGCAAGTCCTGAATAGGAGCAATATATATTGCTTATGAGTAGTGGATCTGCATTTTCACTCTTAGCCCATCCCCAGACGTAGCCACAAGATGAGACAGACAAAGTATTCATAGGGTTGCCACATTCCCATGGTAGTAGCAGCATAACTACTCCCAAATTTATAGAGGCCATTGAATAAAAGAGCAATTGAGGAAGTCATGTTGACGAAGCAAAGCCTTTGAAAGTCAGAGCAGAGCTGGGGAGTTTCAAGCTTTCAAGTCGTGCTCGTTTGGAGCTGACATCTGTTTACCTTTAAAGGTCTATAAATAATATTACCTTTCCTCTTTACTGACTACTGGAGATGATGCGTTACTTCTGTTTACAGACCCCCTCCTCCTCTGTCTTGATATTGGAGTTATCTGGATTTGACATCATCATGATCATCATCACAGACGTTTCCCCTATCTCTATAGCAACACGTGACGATGCCACAAACAGAGGATTATGCAATCTGTGTAGGCTCAGAAGGAAGGAGAGGCAGGGCTGGGAGCTCCGATTTAAACACAAATGTCTCTAATAACAGTAAGGGGAATACAGAAACTTGTTGGCAAAGGAAATGTTTTTTTTGTATAAACATTCTCATTTTCCAAGTTTTGCTCCAGTGGGAAAGTCCCTCCTTAACGTCCTTTTGCACATATATATATATGTATTACATATGCACATTCACACACAGATATGCACATTTGTGTGTAAATGAATATATGCAAATGCAATGTTGTTCCCAGCAGTACAGGCAGAGGTATTGCCCGCCCTGTACACACAAACTCTAATACATCCAGGGCCTACTGTGCTTTGCTCATCCCAAACACAAAGGTTCTGTGAGTCTGCCCAGACCTCACAGTCCCTCTTCAGCAGAGGACCGCCCTGGCAGACCCCACTGAATGTCCTTTTTCATATCTGGGTACATTTGTGTCCTTGGGTAGACGGGATCAGCAGCCTTCTCGTTCAGACCCACCCTGCTTTTTCTCTACCAGGTTTGTCCTGTGGTTAGGGCACAGGAGGAGAAGTGTAAGGGTAGTTTTAAATCTCTGCCCTCCCAAAAGCTTTTTAGCAAAGCCTAAGGAAATGCCTTTGAAGCCCTCTCTGTGCCTCAGTTTCTCCAACAATAGGACAAATAAATCTCATTCTGAAGGAGGCAGTGAGGATAACTTCATTCTTCTTTCTGAGTGCTCCGAATCTTTGGTGAAGGGGTCCATGGAGACTGTGGAAAACATGCTTGTGGGTGTTTCTTCTATGTTTATCTTATTTTTATTGAACATACAAATGCATTCTATCTAGCACATGTTGTCAGAATCAATAACTATGCCTTGTTAGCAGTTTTTCCATTTATGGCATATTGTCCTGACATAGCTGTAAAACCTCAATGAATATGGTTTTAATAACCCAATGGTATTTAACGTACAATCGCTGTCTTATTAAGTCTAAATTAAATCCTTACTTGAGACACTTAATTTAAAGTGTGACTGATCTTTTCCTGGCCTGGAAGGAGATACTTAAGTGACACTTCTTCCAATTTGGCCACATGGCTGAGGGGGTGGGATTTAAATAATGTATTTTGATGATACTACTCATCTGGTTAAAGCTAAATTGCATCATTTTATGAACACTTAGAGACAGGATCAAATTAAACCCAACTTCCCACCAAGTTAACTCAGCTGAGCTTCAGAACTTAGCACTGTATTCAAAACACACACTTATTGTGACTATCCACTCATCAGCATCTGCTTGGCTTTTCCAAAGGAAAAAATGAAGTGCACCATATTTTTCTACTCAGAGCCTCTTGTGGGGTGCCTTTTGAGTTGACAAAGACAAGGCTTACATTCTGCTGTGGGCACACTAATAAAATAAACCTAATAAAATAAACATTACATGCAATAACGATGCTACTAAATCTAAGTTCAATGTGTAGCTAAAGTGTTACCCACAGATCTATTTAGAGTGATGTGCCTGGACTTCTTCCCATCCTTTTCCTACCAAGAGTCACATAAACATTTGCTAAATTGAAAGCATCATCAGGACCAATGGGAGCTCCACAAGCAACTTTGGCATGTGCAAAGCTGAGGAGGGTGCAGAGCTCACAGATAAATGACGTGCTGTCATTTCTGCATGCCAAGGCCACCACTGAAGAATGGCCAGACCTAAGGGTTTGGAAGAAAACTTCTGAACAAAAGTGCCTGGCAAGACATTGGAAGCTATCGTGTACATTGCTTCTTTGCTTTGTGCTTGGGCCACACAATAATCATTTTGTTGGATTAATGCAAGTTGTGTAGTTGAAGGTGCACAGGAAAGGAAAGCATCCTTTAGTACAGGCAGATATGGGGTCTTCAGGTTTATGTCTGGGAAGACAGTGCAGCTAAGGGCACTGCAACGGGAGCCAGGAGAAGTAGGGGCACTGGGTGGTGGGGTGACTTCTGGCAGGACTTCAGTTTCCCTGTCTGTTTAGCCTCTAGGCCTTTGGCAGCATTGACGGAAAGTTAGGCAGTGCCATCATTATTGTAGCTTGCAGCCCAAATTCTAGCTGCATCCTAAACTAGTCTCCCTGTATTATTTATTGAAAATAAACTCTGGAATATTTTAGTTCATTTTCAGTATAAAGTGGAAGCTTGTCCCAAAAAAAGTAATAGGAAAGGGGATTCCTAGAATTGCAGAAGTCTTTTTATTTGTGGTAAAACTCTGCTAAAGAAGCCTCTGTAGATTTACCTGCTGTTATGCTGAATGATGTGAGTCAGCCCCCATGCTGGCTGCCACACCATGGCTCTTTGGGCAGTCTCTGGAAGGATGTGGTGGAGTTGCTGGAGAAATACACCTTCAAGAGGTAGTCTGGACAGGCTCTGTTTCATGGCTGTCTCCATGTTGAACAAATTTGGTGATTTGTGCTTGCTTTCTAGTGAGCTTGGTGGTGGTGCCCACTTTTAGAATGAACTTGTGCTTTGCAGTACTTCAAGATCTTTTTTTATCAAAGCCCCAGCTGCTGGATTTATGGGATTACACAAGAGTTTCTGCTGTCATTTAGAAAACCAAAGGAAAACTCAAGTCCAAGTGATTTCAGGGGCAGGGTTCAAAGTGTGACCAAAACCAGAGGTGAAGCATGAGGATAATGTAAGTGTATTCCTCCTTTAAAGACCTCAAAGTTATCTGTGAAGCATTGTCATGACTGCTTTTAGAGGCTTGATTTCATGATGTCAAGTGCTTAGAACTGGCAATACTGCTGCTGTATGCAAGTAAAGGGGCAGGACAAGGTCCGTTAATTGCAAGGGTCCCTTTAAGGTGGTTCACCATAAAGGTGCTTGGAGGTCTGCTTGCAAGACAGCTGCTAGAGAGTAATCAGGGTTGTGTCTCAGAGTTAAAAACTTTGGGGTTTTGCAATGCCTATTACTGGGTGCAACCTCACAAGGGGGCTCAGGATAAAGAAAATGTTATTACTATATAATCCTCTGAAAAAAGTTTGAAAGCGCAGTCTGTCCTGAAAGCAAGGAGAATGTGCGTTGTTTAACATCACCACCAGTAGAGTCTACACTGAGGGCAGTATAACACTTCAAGTAAAAATATTTGTGTTTCTATTATGTCTTCCATCCAAGAACTTAACTGCTATTTGGTTCAGTTCAGTCTTGATGATTGATTTGTCCTGGATGCTGGGGTGAGAATTGTTTTAACAGTTTACAGATGGACAAATGAAACAGGGAGGTGTCCGATGTATTGCCCAGCACTGTAAACTAAGCCAGTGGCAGAACAGTTGTATCCCTGTTTGATCCCAGACAAGTTTGATCCCTCTTTTTTCCTTTTGTAAAAATTTAACTTCCTCCCTAGCATGTGTACACTTTAATAGCTGAATCACAGCAGTAGAAAATGATGAGGCTGAAGACACCGATGAAGACCTTTCATAGTGATATTTATTCTTCTTGTTCTAAATCTGGAACAATCCTTATTGCAAGAATTCCAGTTCACAGAGATATATGAGCTTTGCACAGTTGTTGTTGCTGCTGCTATGCCTTTAACTTCCTCCCTAGCATGTGTACACTTTAATAGCTGAATCACAGCAGTAGAAAATGATGAGGCTGAAGACACCGATGAAGACCTTTCATAGTGATATTTATTCTTCTTGTTCTAAATCTGGAACAATCCTTATTGCAAGAATTCCAGTTCACAGAGATATATGAGCTTTGCACAGTTGTTGTTGCTGCTGCTATGCCTTATTTAACAGTTTTTCAAATAATTTACTGAAGCTAACAAGTTTTAAGAGCTTTTCCAGGATGAAAGAGAAGGGAAGGGAATATGCTCACCCAGAGTGTTTTCTCTATACCTCTTTTGTCTATCATTAATTAGGAAGGGTTTCAAGTGATAAAACCATCTTGTTGTTATAAGTCATCCACATGCTAAATTAAAGTGGGCAAACTGACATGTAAGTTAAATGCAAAGTCAATCAATAAAATCTATGGAAAATTACTCTGAGCAAATTAACATCCTTTAATACATAAATGCAGATTTTTTTTTTTTTTTTGTCATGTCTCTGCATAATAACTATGCACAAATTTCCTGTCCATCCCAACCTCATCCCAAGCCAGGCACCACACACTCTCCTCTTTCCACCAGTACATCTTCACAGGAGTCCATAACTCTCCAGAGTGGAGTGACAGCTGGGGTAAAGCAGCAGGTCACTGGAAGCCAGGCTGGCTGCGGACACTGTGCCCCAGCTCCTTGTCATTCAATGCTCTCAGGATGATCCGATTTAGGAAAACCTACTAAGAAAAGTGTTGATGTTAATTTGGCTCTTTTTGACAGAGCCAAGCTACGGAGCAGCTATAGCAAAGTGGGAGGGGGCAGAAAAGGATGATGAGCACCTGGAGGCAGGAAAAATTCCTAACGTATGTTTGCTGTGCTGTTACCTGCAGAGTTTGTGCCTGATATCTGTTAGTACTTGCCTGAGTTCATGGCTGACAGCAGCAGAAAGGAGTTGGAAGAGCGGGCTGGGGAGAGCCAGCCACAGTGCCCACCAGCAGCGACCCAGCCTGGGCCCTCCCGACCCCCTGCCCTGAACCAGGTCTGTGGGGCGTCCTCTCTTCCCGGTAGATTTTCTCCAAAACATCTTTTTTACTCTTTCCCTAAATTTGCCAATCCCAACCCCACTGAATATTCATACAGAGAAGAAAACTGGATGCAAACAACTTTGAAGAATAGAGCTAGTAATCAGATAGATAGGTTTGCAGAGCAATGGGACTTAATGGTTTCTGCTGGCTAGGGACACATACCATCCATCTTTCTATGTAACCTTGCAAGCACTCAGTATTAATATCTGAGGGCCTTTTAGTGGCACTGAAGAATTTGTTCTCACAACACCACTGGGAGAAAGAGGATTTCATAGCTCTAATTTCAGTAAAGTAGGAATTTGAGAAACTGAGCCATAAAGCTATTGCTTTCCACTTAGCTCCTGTCTATGGATATTGTCAAAAGATTACAAGACTAGATAGATGAACTAGAGGTATCCCACGAATTTTATTCCCTTCCTATGCATCAGTGTTTCTAGAGCTCTAAGGACTTTGAGTGTATGTAATTGTTTCAGACGATCTGGGCTAAGTCACCCCAGATAGAAAGTGCAATAGGCCAAAGAACTAAAGGATTTGAGGTATTTTTAATTGCATGGTGAAAAGCTGACAGTTTGCTGGAGGAAAGAGTCTGAGGTTGTGAAATTCTGGAGTTCATTTCTCTGCCAATAAAGCTCTGGAATGGGTTTTCTAGATGTTTCCTATCAAGAAATCGTTCTAATACAAATTTGTCTTTACGCAAATTGAAATTTTCTGCAGGAAAATTCTGACTTTGCTGAGTTGCCCCCTCCCCTTGGGAAAATTTAAACAGGGCTTCCTGGCTTCCTGCTGGGAAGATTTTTGCCAATTTTATTTTCTGCCTGAAGGGAGAAAAACAAATTGATGCGTGTTTTCCAACAGCCAGCAGAGCTGGGAGGAGGAAAGAAAGGCCAAGTGCCCTGGCTGTCTGCCTGCCACACAGCGTGGTCACCTCTGCCCATGGGGCTGGGTGGAAGAAAAGGAGGCAGGGGTCCTGGAGGACTGGTCTCTGGAAACCTACCCAAAATTTTATTGTCGGCTTGAATTTTAACCTATTAAAAAAGCCATTTTCAAACCTCCTCTAACCAATTTTTTTTCACAGAGTGAAGGATACAAATTTGTTCAAAAATTTTTTTTTTCCTTTGGAATGGATTTGCATTTTCTGGGCTGCTCCCCTCACATGACAGCTACAGGAAAGCTGAAAGGACAATTACTTTTGAGCAGAAGTCTTCAATACCTTGGCAGCTGGAATTCCACCCAATAAGCAATATTTGGTTAATATTGGACAGTAGGAGGAGTCAAAAAGGGATAGTATGGACATATTGGAAAAGCACTCACAAGAGCTACTCATGGATTTGCAATATTCCAGTACAGGTTGCCAATGCTGCATTAAAATATTGCCTCAGAAGCAGTTCCCTAGACCCAGTGCAGGATAAGCTGATGAACAGCCCCCTCCTTCTCTGTTCCACATATCTCCTTTGACGATATTTTCACCCATTTCCTCTGTCTATTGCCAGTGGCTTGAGCAGGGCTAGTTCAAATGAATTTAAAGCAGGGATAAATATTGCCAATTCAAATCATGGCTTTCCAGTCTGCCCCCAGGATTGTCCCCAGGGCAGGCATCCCTTGCTGAAACAGGTCATACGCCCTCTCTAGATGAGAAGAATGAGGTGAGGGGTGGCAAGGAAAAGGCAGGAAAGGGAGAAAACCAATAAGCAAGCAAATGATTCATAGAGCGAGGAGGACATACAAGCTTTTGCATTTCGTTTCTCGTTGTAGTTTATTCCAAATCCTGCCGCAGCCTTCCTGGAGGAGGGGGAAGGGCATCGGCTGATTTGCATCTTATGTTACTGCTGACAGTAGGAGGTCTTAATTGGGGCACCAAAGAGCAGGTGTATGCTAACGTTAATCTTCCCTTTCACCTGTCACTCATGCAATGAATATGATCTCTCCCTCTCATTAGCAGCCCTCTGTCACATGTCGGGGAGCTTTGGAAGGGTCCCTCTGAAACTTGTTGGGATTGATTTTGTTGCCTGCGCTGGGTTATTACTGCCAAACCCTGGACAACCGCTCCCAAGGAACACATCCGTCCAGTGGAGGTATGGATGAGCACCGCCTAATAGCCTCAAATCATATGTGCCTTGTGGAAAAATGAACAGTAATTCATATATCGGCCTTATGATAAACAGATAGAGACTGGCTCATTTTGAAAATAACATATTGTGTGCTTGAGCGTTACAGAGATGACCTTAGGAGGAAAGTTAATTTAGCAAAGATATTCAGTTTGGTATTATCTCCAAATGTTGATTCCTGGAATCATTACTCACTCCATAGTCAGGCAAAACTTCCCTGGATTTCAAGGACTCCAGCTGGAGCTGAGAGGAAATTGGCCTGGGAGAGGATGAAATAGTAACTCTAGAATTTGAACCTCCATCTCTTGCAGTTCACCTATCACAGCAACAAAAGCCTAATCCTTTGCTTGAGTGATGCAGAATATTAGGAAACAACTATGAGCAGCCAAAAGCAGCTAAAACTGCTTTGCTTTGCTCTTTGTGCACCGTGAACTCTGCGTCTTGTGAGGAACCTGCAGAAAGGACAACGATCTCTGTCTCCTGGCCGTGCATTCCTCACAAAGAGAAGGAAAAAAAGGAAAGTCATCTTGCAAAGAGTTTATCTAAGCTTTTTACATTCTTCTAGTGCTGCTCTGGAACAAGTTCCACTTTGGTTCATTCAGAGGTGAAATAAATAATTATCTTTGGGGGAAAAAATTCACATGGTTAAAAGTATTATATTCAGAGAGCAACAGTTTGTTGGCTGTGAGTGTGATCCAGGGGAATAAGCATCAGCTGCAGCCCGTGTTCTGAGTCAGAGCAGAGTCCCATGGGAATCACAGCTGCTTCAGGGCCCTGGTGTTGGTGGATTGTCTTTAGGATGATGATGGTTGGCCTCTTCTTTTATCTTTCTCATCGGTTGTTGGGAGGTGGCTTTCTTTATCATCAGATTCCTTCCAAAAGCAGTAATACTGTGATTCAGTATAATGGAAACTGAGAAACAAATGGGATTGACACATTAATAATGTAATTCTAACTCATAATCTGGTTTTTCCTTGCTAAGGTTGGGTCATGGTATGAGACTTTTCTCTTTCCTGAGATTAGGGAAGAAAACCCAGTAGTAATAGCTAATTTCTTAGCCCTTTTCGGGATAAAATACCTCTGGAAAAGCACCGGGAGAAGCCCTAGCTTTCCCTCCCATTTGGGAGGAACCTGCCTTGTTCAGACAGTTCATCAGCGATGCAGAACCCTCCTGCCTGCTAATATTGCTCCCAGGACCAGGCTGCTGGCAAACACACTGCTAAAAGCTAGGGTGGGTTTGAAATTTTCAAACATTATTTCTCTTATGAGGAAGAGTTGCCATGCCCCAGCTACCCAGATTAGGTGCCACAAATTGCTGTTGCTTCTGCCTGGGGGTCTTCTCCCCAACCCATGCTGCAAGGGGAGACTGTACAGCCCTGTAGACAGGACAGGGGCTGGCAGTCAGGATCAGGACCCACGTTTGCACACCCACCGTCACCTACTGCTGCTTAACTAGAGAAGATTCCCCAACAGCCACATCCTAAATTTAATTACACTCCTGATTTGCAAGCGTGTTATTTGAATCAAACTTTCCAGGCCCAATCTGGTGTAAAACTGAGGTTAATTATATCGCATAATGGTCCAATCTGCAACAGTGAGATGAAGAGAAGGAAAGTGAGCTTTCTTTAGCTGTGCAATTGTCTTCCCCAGGAGCTTGGAGTAGCTGGCAGATGTCCGCTGTGCTTGCATCTTTCATATCAGCTTGGGAAATACCAGAGAAGTTGATAGGCATCCTCCTGCTTTCATGTTGAGTTTATCTATGGTCTTTACTTTATGGTTCATGTATGGTCTGTACTGCTAGAAACTTACCTGCACTGGTGGAAGGATGCAGGAACCTTATGGCCTTTTTCACATGTAATTTCAGTAGTCCAGTGATGATGTGAGAGCTACTGACCTTACAGAAGGTTGCAAAATCACTTTGAGATCGGTAGGTGAAGGTCAAAAACTGATGGTGCAACGTGCTCCTTAAAAGCCTATGTAAAGGAAGTAAATATTTCCCATGAAAATTTTTGAAAAAAAGATTTTGTTTTTAAAATTTTTCAATTTGCTTTTGTCAAATGACAAATGGAAACTTCAAAATCAATTCTGCGTCAATGCATTTATTTTTTTAAACTCTTTTTTTTTTATTCTAAATTTTTGCATTCAGCTCTCCAGTAGAGGGAAACAAGGACCTTTACAAGAAGAACCAATATTTGACTGAAGACAGGGGGACAAACATTGTGAAGACAACCCTACTCTGATTGTAATTTCTCCATTGAGCAATGGAAGACACTTTATCTTAAATTCACAAACTCCTTATTATCTGTCTTCTAGTGAATGTTAATAAGCATGTATTTATGTATTCCTATTCCTGTATTTATCTAGTGTCCTATAATCAAGTAATTACCAAAATTATAAGGGACAATCATAGAATCATAATGCCTAAGTGCAGGAGGAATAACATAATTGATTTTAAGCATATGAATATTACAGATTTCATATGCCTGGCGAAGTGGGGCGAGGCAGTGCCCGACTCGGTGAGATACCTCAGGTGCTTAAGAGTAAGCATGTGCTTAACCATGTTCCTGGATGGGGAGTCTAAAATCTGTTACTCCTGTCTGTGAATGTGTTGTCTTGAAATGTACAAGCTGCAATTAAGAGCTATTGGATAATAACTATGCCATGAAAATGTCCTAAACTATTAAAGAGCTGAAGATGATAGTGTGCTTTTAATGTTTCACATAAACCATTTGGGATTTGAAGAACTTTCGGCGCTCATGAGGAAGTCAGAATGTATGCTTGCTTGGGTTAAAGGGAAGGAAGAGAAAAAGCCCTGAATTAAATTTTTGAGCTTGACACCCTCCACTTTTCTACATGTTGCTCAATTCTAAACAGGGAAAATAAAATCAGCTTTGTTCGTGAGCATATGCTTTTGACATTTTTTCTTCTTGGAGCCTGTGAATTATTAATAAACTAATTTCTCTTTATAGTTCAATCTTTGGAGACTTAAAGTGCTCACTCAAATGCACTGAACAAGAGGAATGCTTCAGCTCCAATCAGCTCCTGTCTTCTTTGGAAATGCTGGCCTTGAGGTATCTTTGAGTCTTTGAAATCAATCTTTTATTCAACCGGGAATTTTTGATGGCTTGGAGGTCTAGTCTGTTAATTCTGCCTAATGCCCTGTTTAAGTTCAGGGCGTTTCAATCGGCTGATTTTCTGCTTTTACTTTGCTAAGGGACTAAGAGCATCCGTCTCCCCCTTCACCACACCCCCTGTTTCTTTGTCACCAAGTGGAAACAAAAATGTTTGTTGGGCTCAACAAGTAAGTGGGGGGTGGGATGATCTAGAAAATACCCAGGGTGGCACCTAGGTGAGATGTTGCTGAGGTTTTCAAAGCCAATTTAATACAGCTTGATCTCTAGGATCAGGAGTGGTGGTGTCGAAGGGATCCCTGTGCTCTGTCTTGCAGCCTTTCATCGCTATTGCCTCAACCCAGGGTTTCTCATGCTGCTGGCATCAGCGGCACTACCACAATTAAGCCAGGGGAGAGGCGGGAATCAGGGAAAAGAAGGGGGTCAGGGCGAGGCCCTGAAATCCTGTGCATGCCAGCAGGATTGTGAACAGCCTGCAGTAGGTGGGCTGTCCAATTTTGTCTGCTGTCCTCTGGATAATTTGGACCAAGATGTGAACCATAGGATAAGCATGCAACATCTTCCATAGAGTGCTAACATGAACCAGAAATTACAAGATTAGGAGCCTTCGCTAATAAATTGTGATTTCCCCTTCACCAGAGCCTGGGCTGAGAGCCGAACAAACTCATTTTACTTGTGATCCTGTGTGCGTGTGAAACAAAAGCTCTCAATGATAAAGCAACATTGTGTGATCCTTCCATTCTCATGCTTCTAAAAAAAACCCAACAAATGACTGAAAAAGATCCGCATGAAATTTAAAAATAGGCTGAGGGACTGGGTTACAAGTCACTGAGCTCCGTGTGGTCAAATAAAAACAACAACAACAAAAAAATAACAGTGCTAAATTAAGCTGTACCACAGAATTTCATTTACCAGAAATATTTAACTGGGGAAAACCACATTAAGGCAGCGGCCTCATTAACAAAAATGTCCTATGCAGAGGTGGCTTCCCAGTTAATATTTTTTGGGAAAAAAATCTGACTCCTGAAAGAAACTGAAAAAATGGTGAAAGAAAAAAATCTGGGTTTCTCTCACGTCTGATGTATTTCTCTTCCTTAGTCCTCATTACTGAGGCTATTTGCATGAAAACTGTGGGCCAGACTCTTGCTCTCCTTTATGCTGGGGTAAATCTGGAGTAGCTCTGCCGGGTGATGCAGAGCTTGGTGCCGGCTCTGAGCTCTGGTCGTGCAAACCCATAGCATGAGCAGTGATGGTGGTAGCGCAGAGGGACACAGCAGTGTTTTCTGTGCGTGATTTATTTTCCAGGTCTCTCTGAGGCCTTGGCAGCTCTGCGAGTCCAGGAAAACACATCCAAATCTGGGAAAGGGCAATGTTTTACTTTGCTGGTGTGCAGGGGGTTTCCCAGTAAGGGACAAAAGCGATTTGGTTCCAGCCTCCCATTCAAGTCGATGGGATTTGTGCACCTCAGCCCATGAAGGTCTTTGGGAAATTCCAGCCATGAAGGTTAATTATAAGCCTTTAATTAATCAGATGTTCATTGTGGGCTGAAGTGGTCTGGCTGTCTGAGCACTAGCCCGGGAGCCGGGAGGTCCTTAATTAGCGCTGCCGGCTCCCGGCAGCAGGGGAGCGGAGTGAATTTGAGGCAGCTGCAGGTCTCCTGTGAAGGGTGGGTTGTGTGGGATGGGTGCTGGAGGTCCTGCAGGGCCAGGGTTGAGTGTCAGGCTGGGGAGAGTGTTCTGTGCCATTGGTGCCGAGTCTGGTGCAGTCTGCGAGTGGGCTCCATCGGGCTTCCCAGAGGTGAACAGGAGATAACATTTAGCGGGAGAACAGGTTGTAAAACAGGGGTACAAAATAGAGGTTTTTATTATACCTTATGCACTGAAAAACTAGAATAAATTGACAGCTGGAATTAAACCCCAAACTGGCTAGCTTACTTTGTGAAGCTTTTTAAAAGAGGCTTCTTAATTTGAAATTGCCTAAAAATTGAGGTAGCAATAAATGACATCTCTGAACTTCCTTTTTTCATAAGTATAAAGAATAATTACTGAACGACACAAGAGTATATCATCTGTTGGTTTTCCCTGGCCAGGTAAACTAACTAACGTGTGGCTGGTGCTCCAGAGGTACCTGCAGCAAGGAGGGACTTGGCTCTCTGTCTGCAGAATATGGCCTGAGAGAGAACTTCTGGCCTCCCTCAAACTGATGGCAAAGTAGAATTGACTTCAGGGGATCTGGGATTTCTCTCAAATAATATTATTAGCAATGTTTCAATACTCTTTAACTTAATAAAAACAAAATGGCAGCACTAGAGAGAGATGCTGACGAAGGAAGAAAAAAGCCACTTCACTTCTCCCAAAATTACAGGAACTCTATTCTTTTTTTTTCTTTAAACATACACTGCATTTCTTAGTAAGAGGGAAAAATATGATGTGGGAGAAAATAACTTTCAGTTGATGCACTGAAGCATTTTTAACTATCAAAATGACGGAAGCCGCATCCATGAGAAAATCAGCGAAGACTCCTAAAACAATATGAGGCCAACAGAAAAAAAGAAAATAAATATCCCCATTCCTGGAGGATGCCTGTCTCTTTAAGCAGCTGTTTCTTGTCTCTGAGGTAACAAAGTTGTCATGTGATGCATCTGTTACCATGGCAATAATCTGTAATTGTGCAGAAAATCCACCAAAGTAGCGTGCAACTCCGTAGTGAATTGGACGGAGAGAAAAATCACCCCTGTGCAAACCTTGAATTGATGATGATGTGAAACTGCATTGGCCAAGTCAGCCCAGTTTCACCTCCAATGAATGTCCTGTATTTATTCACTCCAGTTCTGGTATCTAGCATTTGCTCAGTCTTTAAATATGCTCCTTGCTCGTGCACTCGCAGCTGGTAAATGGTGTGCATCTTTGTGTGCGCTTCCACCCTCCCCTGTCACATTCAGGGCGTTTTATATAAAGTAAAGGATCTGGGCACTCCTACTGTTTTGGCCAAAGGTGCAAGAACCATAACTATTGAGCCATTCTTTTCAAGCACAGGTGATAAAATGGCATTAAATATCGTGCCCTGCTACAATTGCAATGGGAATGGGGTTCCTATATTTATTTTATCTTACTGTCCCAAAGGGGCAGCCCCCAACATCTGCATTGCCTCTGTCTCTCCGTCAGGACGAGTCGTTCCACCAGTACCTTGGGAACAGCTCCCACATGCACTCATGTGCATGCAATATTTTTATTTATATATTATATATAAATTTAAATAAATCCTCTGCTAGCAGGCCAAGTTCAGTATCCTTTAAAACTAACTGAAAATAGAAACACAGAAGGATGAGAAGATGAAATCTGCAAAACTTTCTTCCCTGCATTAGTCATAAAATAAACTGCTGGAACTTACAAGAAAATCCTTGAGCATTTTGAGTCATCTGCTCATGATATCATTGGGCTAAAAGTGCTTGCTACTATCCAAATCAAAACGCCAGAGAAATCTCATGAGAATATGCCTTGTGGGCAAATCCCAAAAGGAGAACATCTGGATTTAAGATGCCATTGCCCTGTACTTAACCCTAAGCCACTGAGAAAAATGGCTATTCTCCTGCTCTCACTCTCTCTATGTTATTAGTAAATATTTATACTATACAAGCACCCAAAGGCCTCAAATGAGAGTAGACCTCCATCTTGAGGCTTGTGCAGGCCTAACAGAGAGAGGAACCCCCTCTGCTCCGAAAAGCTTGCTCGTTATTTATTTTTCCTTTCAGCTGCGGTGTGATAAGCTGCTTCATGCCCAGCAACTGACTGTGATTTCATGTTGTTGGCCATTAGATGAGAGCCTCAGTTCTTCTATAGGAAAAAAAAAGGTGTTTTGTTCAGTGGTGTTAGTTCAACTGAGGTAGCTTAGAATCAGTGAAAACTCTTTTAAATTGTGCCCATACCAGCAGTGCCACCCTTAGCTTTGTCTACCCAGGCTCTAATGTAACCCATTTAGCCTGAGTTAATAACATAAAACTGCTTTGTCTTCCCTTGTAGTGTAGAAGGTGTTAATTAGACTGATGTGGATGATTTAATACCGTATCACACTGAAATTCAAGCCTAAAAACAGACCTTCTCACAGCCCAGCACTTGCAGTGAGAAGATTGGAGCTTCCCCCACCCATGCAAGTCCCTGCCTGCTTTTTAAGGCCAACGCAAGTGCCTCATCTGCAGAAGTGGGGCTGTACCTGAGGTCGGAAAGACCTTACAGAAAGTCATTTGCTCTCTGGTATGTGTCCTGCCAGCTGAACCCAACCCCACTGAGTGGGCGACCTGAGATCTGCCTTTTTCCAGACAATTTTGGAAGAGGGATTCTGACATCTCAGTTGCGGGAGCCTCATCAGATCATAACCTGAGCCTCCTGCAACCATTTCTGAAGGGGAGAGGTATGTCCCCACTGTAAAACAGAAGGAGCTTCCAAACAGCCATGGGACCTTTGTTTCATATAGACAGTTTGCCTCCAGACTCCTTTGCTTGGTGGTTTCTGATGAGACGGAAACAACCCAGTAACACCCTGGATGAACCTCCCTGTTGCTGAAGATGTCCCACATCTGTGCGTTCCTCAACACATCTGTCAAAGGGAAAACACAATTAACATAATTAATTGAAGTAGGGCCTGGGCTGGGCTTCCTCACTTTTTTTAACAAGGACCCAATCAGACTGAGAGCTGTGCACCTGAGAGCCCTGAGCTTATAAAGGTTTTGGGCGGAGCAGAAGGGAGGTGGTAGTTGAAATGTGCTGCTTGGAGGTGGTTTTCTTGGTTGTGAAGCTTTGCTTCTGCCTAAATGTAGCATGAGCGTTGAGAGGTGCCTGAGAATTTTCCATCCCTGCTGTCACTAGATTTCTCTTTCCCTGGGGAAGCTGCAGAAGAGGTAAGGGGGTGGTGTGCCTACGTGCTGGATTTGGGAGGTCTCCAAGGGAAAGGGTTGGCTTGGAGCAACACAGGGCTGGGTCTTCCTGGGCTTCCGAGCTCAGCCCCGTAACAGTTAGCTCTACCACAAGGGTCTGCTGCTCCTCTTCCATCAATTTGCAACTTTCCTGCTGGACGTGCTGAGACTTTTCATCTCTGGAAAGAGCCCCCTTGAGATGACTCACCTCGCTCCCCCTGCCCTGTGAGATAGGAAAGCTGGTGTGGCCACTGTGGGAAGCCAGGAAGCAGCAGCCGAAGCAGAGCTATTCTGAAGTAAGTGCTTAGGAATGTTCTGACCTCTTGCCTCACTGAAGCACCACTTTTTTTTTTTCTTCTTCTTTTTTTCAGAGAGCACATTAAAAGAGCTGTTTGTACATAGCTTTAATCTGTGTGCACACATACACAGATTCAGCCTGGGTGGGGGAGAGGAAAAGGGATCACGGCTCTGCCAGTTGTAGGCGTTCGGGGCTCTAGACAGCTGTGACAAACAGCAGCCTTTTTACTACCTTAAAAAACATAATGGACCACTTTTGTAATTTTAGCTGTAAATGCACTTCTGTATCGCAGGACAGTGCTTGAGTATGAGAAAAGAGAGAGAAATACAAGAACTGCAGAAATAATGTGGTGACAGGCCAAAGAACAGAGCTTATAACACACCCACAGAGCGTTTCCTGTGAAAACAATATTCTCCCGGTTCTGTCTGAGATGCTCTTGCTTGCCTGCTTTAAGGAGTAATTTCTCAGAGCTATGTTTTAGATGTTCAGCTCTTGCAAACTCTTCACAGTTTAATACATTGCAACTTTTCTGCTTGCTGAGTTTGAGTCACTGGATTAAAATTGCACCCACCACCACAGTCATCAATATTACTGTTAACTTCCCATCTTCTCTCATCCCAGGCTTTACCTAATGACCGCAACCTGTGACCGCAGTTCATGCTGCACAGATGAAAAGAAGCTCGTAGATCTCAGTCTTTCCATGACTTGGACAAAGCAGATAAATAAGGTGAGTGGTATGTGTGTAAAAGTGAACTTAGGTGAAGTCTCATGAAGTAGCAGAAGTCCTTGTGGCATGTGGTCGTGGCCTGAAAAGAAAGATGAAGACTGTGATGGTGTCCTGAGTATGGACCGGAGGGAGGGAGGGATGGCACTCGGGAAGGGTGTCTGCTGGTGTGCTACTACTACTGGAGCAGAAATGCTGAGGTTCTGCACAGACTGCAGTGATTGCTGGATCTAGCTGGGAAGGAATTGTCTCCTGGACGAAGTTACCAGGCTTGATGTCATTAGGGATGTAGCATGCAGTATGGGGTAGGATCTCCTAAGGAGGTCTCACCCACTGAATCCCTGCCCTGACTGGGGCTTAAGGTGTTGCTGGCACTCAATCTCCTGTTGCAAACACAACCCACCAGTGGTGGACATTGCACTGCTTGTGGCATACCATGGGGTGGGGTGCAGGCCCTGTGGGCTGCAAAAGCTTGAGTGAGGGATGCAATGGCTCCTTCTAGTCTCAAAGTCTGTGAAATGAAAATCAAAGGAAAAAATGATTCAACCAAGAAGCTGAGTTGTGCCTGTGTTGGGTTTTGTGTTGTTGCTTGACGGTCAGTAGAGACGCTGGCAGTGAGGCAGGCTGCGTGGTGGAAAAAGGCTCGGGAAGGGCTTCATTAGCACCAACACAGTATGGGGCCCTGCTAGTAGTTAAATGCTCTGGAAATTTGTGCAGCAAGGAAGGTGGTGGTGCTAGGGGGAACCTGAAAGGCTAAAACTGAGCTTTGGGAGGTCTTGGTGTTTGAGTAAAGCCAACTGGGGATGCATCGAATGGAGCTGGGGATGTGGGATCAGAGGAGGAGACTTTAAGGTTGTTTAAATCTTTTAACAGAAATCTCAAGGAGAAACAGCTATAAATGGAAACATTTCACTCTAAGTCAATAAGATCCAGTTTTTGTTCAAAAAAAAAAAAACCCCTTCAAGCCATTAAAACTAACAGCTCAAATTCCTTAAGGGAATCAGCTACACAGGCTTGTCTTTCCATAGGGCTTACTGGCAGATTGCACCAGTTACCTTCTGTGCCTTGAAAGGGATGTTGGCTCTTCAGGCACATATTTCTGGTATAAGTCCTCCTAAAAGTGTTTGGATCTGTGTGCAATCTCAATGGTGGTGGCTAAAGTAGTCCATATGGCTTCACATCAGGAGAATGTGGAGCTGGACGTCCTGGGAGGTCATCTTGTCCCCCACGCTGGGACACTTGTTATCCTCCAAAGGCTGAGCAACTTGCTTGGTTACAGATGTAACTGAGCATTACATCTGTCCCTGCTGGGCTCACCATGCACTGCTGGTTGGGACAGCAGGGAAGGACAGAGCTGCAAAGGATGGGGGAGAGGGAATATATTTCTTCTCTCTCAGTCTGTAGATGTGGACACCTACGGACATCTCTACCTCCCCCCCCTTCCGTTTCTTCTCAAGTCCTGAGGTTTGGGCATAATGTTTTTATATTGCCTCAGAAATCAATCTGTTCAGTAACCTGACTGAGAATAAGTAATGCAGCTACATACTTCTGAATAGTTATATGTGCACGATCTGTTTGTACGATATGCTCCAGTCTTCCTAACATCTGGTTCTAGCTAGTTGCTATCAGCCCCTTGGTTTTATAAGCACTAAATTCACTCAGTTTTTAATGCAGGGGAAAAAAAATTCAGCCCAAAGAGCATAACATTTACAAGCATTTTTTGTGGAAGTGGAGACAGGAGGCCAAGTTCTGCTCCGAAAGTCCAGCTTTTGCATTTTTGGGTGGGCCTCTGAAACCATATTTTTTCCTTAAGATGCCTCCTTTTCAGCCAAACTAAACTGATTCCTGTCAACTATTATCACTCCAGTATGAATGGGTTTGGCATAGAGACTCGAGGGAGGGTCGGCAAGATGGCTTTTTGGGATGCTCTTCAAATACTCACTGAACTGTTATACATGCAGTGTGCACGTGTGCCTTGGCTTCTGGGAAAGGGGAGGCAGGGATAGGGTGGTTTCATGTTTCTGGTGGCCTAGCCTGCCTGTTTTCTCACCTGGTGTCCATCGAGCACTCTGTTCAGTGGAGCTAAGGGGAGATAACTTGTGACTACCCCAGCAGGCTGCAGCATCCCAGGGCCCCTCCCCAGGTGGCTTTTTCAGTGCAGCCCTGAACATGCAAGAGAAGAACTTTATGCTCCAAAGCCACCTGCTCAGGATCAACAGAGACAACTAAGGGTGGATTTTTACTGAACACATATGACAGTGGATGATACAAAAGCACAAGGCAGCCTGACAGACTCATTGAAATCTCTCCACAAGAAAACCAAGCATCTACAAAACCACTGCCCCTGAGCCGGTTACTGACACAAGCAGCAAACCTACCAATAATGAGATACGCAAAAGTGCTCAAACCCTTGGAAAACCCAAACCCACGTTATCCACATGCAGTTTACAAGAGGGCTGACCAGCTGCTGGCTTGCTGTTGTAGCCAAATTACCTTTTTACTATCATGTTATCCTTTGTCTTCTCATCGCAGTTTAGTGTTCACTCTCTCCTCCTGTGCTAGGACTCTAAGGTGAGTGTGAGGATCTGAGGGATGAGAACTGTCCTGAATAATTTGAATCAGATCATTAAGGCCACTGAAAACTTTAGCAATGCTAATTCTAATACAAATACCACATACCAGTGGTCCTGTTTGCTCTGCAAGGGGAACAGAAGTGCATTTGGGGGAGAAAGGGAGATAACAAACCAGAAATTGCTCATACTTTAAGTCACTGAAGGGTTGCAATTCACATATGGATGAAATTTGGCTCTGGAATAACATAATGTAGTTATAAGTGGAATAAATCTGGTCCACTAATTCTTTTTCTGCCTGTTTTGTTTTAAAAGACAAACTATCTTCACTTTACAAATGCACATAAAATATGGATAGTTGAAACAGGTACCTGTGTAAGCCTCTGAGTAGGACTTGCTGGGTTCTTTTGGCCAAGCCTCACTTTCTGGAAAGGATCAGAGTGAATAGGTGCGTCCCCCTGTAGAGGTCCTGCCTGCCTGCTCCCAAACTGTGACTGGTAATGGTGTGGCACTAATTCAGATCCTGCAGAATTGCATATAGGTTTCCACAGTTATTTTTCTGTTGTTACCAAACACTCAAAGTAAGGCTGTGCTGTGGTCATATAGGCAGGAAAATGACATCATGCTTAAAACCACTAATCCAAAAGCTTTGGAATCTGAAAGACAAACTATTCTAATTAGGAACAAAAAACAATGACATTTGAAATGGAGAAATTTCTTGGATTATTATTATTTTTAAATCCTCCCCTGGCTTCCCTTCCAGCCAAAGCTGTGACAAGTGAATTGGAGCTGATAATAAACATACACCTCTGAGGACGGCTAGGATTTTTAATTTAAATAAATAAATAAGGATGAATTTTCCAGTCTCCAGGGATCCAGCACTCAGGAATGTGCAGCACAGAGTCTGCTCTGCAGGGTCAGTGTGGAAGATGGGGGTTTTTTTGCTATTTAGCATAGCTGGTTTTTTCCATTATTTGAAAATACAAAACAGCTTTATTCTATACTTCTCATCCCTCCAAGGTTGGTAGGTGGTAACGACAGGCTTTGGGATGGTGACGCTTTGTAGGGATTATTCACTGCGTGGGAAAAACCAGAATTACTCACAGCAGCCACACTGTTTTAGGAGGTCAGCAGATGTGACCAACTCATCCTGCTATGGATGACGAGAGCTGGCTAGAGAAATGTTGAAGAAACCATATTCCACCAGCTGTTGGATTCTGCATGTCTCAGTGCTACTGCATCTTCTGGAAATGAGTCAACTTTGTTTTTTGGGGAAAACAGGGTGGAGGAATTCCAATAATGTTAAAATTGACTTATTGACACAAAAAAAGAAAAACCTATTTCTTAATCTGAAACAAATTTTCTCTTACATTTCTTAGCATTTTGTGGGAGCTAACTGGAAATTGATTGAAACAGAAGTGAAATATATTAATTAATCCAAAAAAGCTGCTTTTGTTTTTTCCTTAGAAACTTCTTTTGCAGAAAAAAGAATTTTGGGGGAAGAGAGGGTATAGTTATTTAGAAGACAGCAACACTTTGAACTCCTAATCATAAATTCTTTGAGAAATGCACCTTCCATCCTTAAGCCAGGTCACCTCATTTCCTACTTGAGTCAAAGTCATTGCTCAAATGCAACAAAGCCTACCATCATCTTCTCCCCTCCCCAAAGTGAGGTACCCGTAATTCCCAAAGATGCATTGCAGAAGCTGGTGTCTACAAAGACACTTGAACCAATGCTGTAAGTCATCCCCACTCAAGAAATTCTGTCTGAGTGGCCCAAACCCCCCCATTTGTTTTTGCATGATCAGTTGCATTGCAAGCTAGGCAAATGGGCTCTCCATCTCTATCCTCTGCCCCTGCTCGCTTTACCGCTATCCCCGTCTGGAGAATAATATAATGAGAATAGTTACAGAGGTTGTTGCAAGGAATCACCTGCTATGATGCACTTGCCAACAGGGTGGATTAACTGTCTGGTTCTTTTAGGAAAAGACAAAATCCTGACATATTTTGAAAATGCATCCTCACTTGCTTCTGAATTTCTGTTCTGCTCGGTTTCACCTCAGTCATAGCTGGTTTTCTAAAAGTGCCACTATTCATATTGAATTTGCACCTTGCAAGCACCTGCAGGCTTATTGTTTGGCATGGACTGTTCTTTATTGATTTGATTTTTATTCTTTCTTTTGTGTTCTGTTTTGTTTTATAACATCTCATGGTGTAGACAGCAACTTTATGGGTACTGGGCTAGCCTACTAATTGTTTTCACATCTCTCTTTGAGCAGGGTCTTTGCTGGTTCTTGCTTATTTCTTTTTCCAACAGAAATGAAAGCAAGAAGCAGCTCGATAATGTTATAGTACCATTCATTACTTCCTATGACTGCTTCTGTGCAGACCACCAAAATTATTTAGTCGCTGAGAGAGGGCAGATCGCATGAGGTCCTCTAGACTAAATATTCCATGTGGCAGAGGAGGTCTCTTCCAGCGTCAGTGGGGAGAGAGCGGGAGCAAGGCTGGGCCCAGTACTGTGTATTAAGTGCACAGATATCTTTGAAGGCCAGTGCAGGAACTTCAGCTGTGCCACTATGATACAGCAGATCCTCAGTGCCAGCTGAAGTTTATGGGAATCTTTCAGTGGGTGTTAATCCACTTTGAATCAAAATGCTCGACTTATTATTTCTTCTGTGCTTTCGTAGTATGTGAGGTGAATTTTCGGAGGCCCTTTGCTATGATGTGGGAAGGGGCTATAACAGGACCGCCCAGACTCAGGGCAGACTCATGCCTGTTACAGGCAGCCCTTCAGCAATGAGCTGAGTTCAGTCTTGTTACTTCCAGATAAACAAGCTGTCATTCCCCAGTGATCGCTGCTCCAGTTCTGACATCAGTCTTAACTTCTTTTTCTAACCTTGTCTAGAGCAGACTTTTTAAAAAGTGAAAAACAGATTTCTGCATTTATAAATTACAATTAAGTGATGAAATTATTTATACCTGTGTATTCATTTGCTACAGTTACTGTTTTGGAAACTAAACATGTCCTGACAATATTATGTCTCCAGCTTTGACTTATGTGGCAAGTAGGCTTTTCTAGTGACTATTTAAGAAAATGAATGCTAGGATTTTATCGCTAGTTTACTTTTGCCATCTGATAATGACAATGATGCTTGGTTATGGGGAACAAAAGTCAGATGAAATAAGACATCCTTGTAATAGCATATGCTGTTCTTCATGGCACTTAAGACACACACGAACAACAATAAAACAACTTTAGGTGAAGGGCCAGTGAATGAGAACACTAGGCTTCATTCTTTTTCCTTCAGAATAAATTCCCTTCTGTCTGCAAGCATCTCATTTGCTGTTTGTACAGAAAGTCCTTTGTTAGTCATTTCTCATTACAGCTATTGATAAGGCTTGTCCAAAAACATGCCAAAGTGCTTTTGTAAGTTAGATATTTTACATCAAGTACCAACAGCTAGTAATCATACAGTGGGTCTCTCTTAAAAACTTTTTCACTGTTGCCTTTTTATTTAGATAACATTGCCGTGATACTTACAGCAAGGGAATAGAATGAATACTTCAGTATGGTGTTTCGTTGGAAAAGCAACTGAGAATGCTTTAACTGTTAGGAAGGAGACCGCTTTAATTAACATGATTTCAAATATTACTACTTGTATGATATGAATGTCTTGTATTATAAGGATGTTTGTTTCAATGAAAATAGTATTGAAGACGGGAGCAACTTTTTTCTGTGTTCCTAAGATACGGTCACAGCAAAAAATGAGTGAATAGTATTTTCTCACATTTATACAGCTTTAAGAAATATGCATGAAAATATTAATAGTTCATTTATATATTTATCATACATATACAAAATAACTCGCCTTCCCCTCCGAGTCTGATCTTTCTTGCAAACCTTTGCACATTTGTTTGCAATTTGCAATTTCAGTACTTTCCAGTATTGTCTACCCATTGCCAGCCTAAAATAAGCAGTGATATGGAGAAATGATTGTTGGGAATGGTTATTAGCTATTTCTCATAACACTAAACAGTACCAAATGAAATGATTGCGCAACAGGCTGTAAACAAACAAAATCTACTTTTTCGCACAATGCATAATTAAATCGTGGAACTCATTGCCACAGGATGTTTTAGATAGCTAAAGTTCAAGAAGCAGCTAAGCAAGTGAATGGAAGCAAAGGTCTCTAAAGGGCTATTAAATGAGATGACGCAGATGTAGGCTACAGCTCAGGAAGTCCTTAAACCACAAATTGTTTGAAATGGAGAAGATATGGAGAATTTCATACTTGCATCGCTTCTTATACGCTTTCTCCTAAATGTCCATTACTAGCCATTTCCGAAAACAGGATATTGTGTTGGATGGGCCTTTGGCATGACCTGGTCCAACCTTTCTTGCATGTGCCTGTGTCCCCTGGGGAGCACAAGAAGGCACATCCTCGAGCACAGAGAGAGGAGCAGGGGTTTTCATTCAGGTTAGACACAAAGATAATTTTTTCAGGTGTGGATAGTCTAAAAAAAAAAATCTCCTTTTAAGCATATAAGAAATCTGTGAGTCTCCAACTGCCAAGTACCTTGGGCTCTGCTAGTTTCTTTAAGCTCAACTTTTGGGGAGAGAAAACTGAAGAAAAATGGCTTTTCCCAAGAAGGTAGACTCCAACAGTAGTGTGTGTGAACCACAAGTGGAAAATTGTGGTGAGCTGTGCTAAGAACAGGAGGAGATGGTGACAGCCTGGCTACATTACTCATTATCTGTGCTCCAGTGGCTATGCTGTGGCATGGAGTCCTTCAGGTCCCAACTAAAGTCAGGTCCCATTTACTTCAATAGCACATCTGTCTCCCAAGGGTTTCTTAGAAAAGCTAACCATAGGCTGAAGAAAGAGATGAGGAAATATGTGATCCTTTCCCTTGCTTTAGAAATTTCAGTCTAAGGCCCAGAGTAATGAAGTGACTTTAAGGAGTATTGGATTTTTTTGATTTTTCTTAGTTTTTAGGGAACGTGAGACATTTTCTTTGGCGGTAGTTGTGATGTAGAGTAATGAAGATGGTATTTGCTTTTAATTTAAAGTAAGAACACATATCTCACTTGAAGAACCAAGATAGGTGTATCAGCCTCCATCCACTCTATCTCCTATTGACTTTAAAGAGACCGATTATGGGAAGCAAAAGACTTTCTCTCCTGGAAATAAATGTTAAGCTTCCCACATTGGATACAAAGCAAACCAGTTACATTTTCAGCCTCCAGCTGCCAAGGACACCTATGAACATTTTCCTACCACAGACATTTTGCAGGCCATGTGGAAAACATGTCACATGCCAAAGGCATTAAAAGGAGCCAATCATGAATAATTCATTTGGAATTCACTATAATGACATCAGTCATAATGAAACCTAAGCTGGTATTAACATGTGGGTAATAGGTACAGCACTTCCTGAGGAATCACTCTTTATTAGGAGGGAGTATTAAGGGGAGTTTGGAAAAGGGATGCTGTTTCTACCATCATGATGCCCTTGTCTAGGGATAGTGGTGTCTGATTGTCTCCAGGAAAATATACAAGCTCTGTTGCCTATGATCAGTTATGAGGTCTTCAGCCTCCTAGTTTAAAAAGAAATTGCTTACAAAATGACTATATGGCAGCTGCTTAGAGCAGCAGTAGATGTGCCAGTAGAAGCATTGGTTCAAAAGAATAAGTGATCTGATCATATATCTGTTCCTTTCTTGTCTTCTTCCAATGAGCGTCCGTGCAAATGAGGTGGTTTTGTGTTTGCTTCACAGCTGCTGGGGGAACAGAAAAGCCTGTTGTTGCGTGAGGAGAGAAGAGGGTTGGTGTTTTGGGCTGGTCTTTGCCCCAGCCAGTCTGTAGGAGGGTAGAGCCTGGGGTCCCCAAAGGGAGGTGAGATGCTGCTCTGGCACGCTGGGTGCTCGCATGCAGTCATTCACAGTGTAATTCACCAGGGAAGGAGAAACCTGTACTGTATAACTTCAGTAATGAGGTGATCCAGAATCAGTCAGGCCTTTAAGGATGTGCTTATGCTCTGTTGAAAGCCTGTGATGACCAGGTTTGGGTTTTTCCCTAGACTTTGAAATAACTGAGCAGTAGGTGTGTGTTTGGAGTTGAGTGCTCTTGAACTGGGACAGTGTAAGGGGTAATCAAAGGCAGAGTCAAAGTAAATGGTTCACAGGCCACTCTAGTTGAAATATGTTTGCATAAAGTTATCAGAGTCAATCCGCAGAACAAGTTGTGAATGATTCAGAAACAGGCATAAGGGTTAAACCATTAAGTTGTGAATGATTCAGAAACAGGCATAAAGGTTAAACCCATGCTAAATAATTTGCTTTGCTTTAGCCAAGACTGTTCTAAATCTCAGCTTTGTCCAGGCATGTTAGACCAGTGCGAGCTCTTAGTTCACTGAGAGGGCAGGCTTACAGTACAATTTTCATCATCCCTTCCATTGCCGTAATCCTTATGCAGTGACCACAGAGCCCTTGCTCGAGATGCCCTGAACTGAGAAAGCAATCTGCTCAGCTAATGAATATCCTGCAAAGTGTAATTATGAGACCTTTGCCTCATGAGGTGGAACTAATTAACCAAAACACTAAAATCACAGTAAAAGTTAGCAATAGTTACCTGATACCATCAAGCCCCGCAAGGTGTGCGGTTACAATATCACACATGTAATTGCCAGGTGCACCAATGCACACAGCTCAGTGGGCAAGGCCAGGAGGATGCCACAATGATATGTTGGAGTCTTCCTTGCTGCATATTATTATTTGTGCTTACTGTACACCAAGCAATACAGCTCTATTTCTTCAGTGTAAGAACTTGTAAAATAAAGGATGGAGGAAAGAAGAGTATTGTTCATCTTTCCTTTATTTTCTGACACCAGAGCTACAGATCTGAAAAAACCAAAGGGCTTGCCATTTATAAATTCTGCAGAAACAGGGATCCAGGCTCTGAAGCTGCAGGAGTGAAAGAATACAAAGTTCATCACCTTCTGACACTTGTCTTGAGAGTGTCGGAGACAAATCCTGCCGTTAGGACTGAGTGCCCAAGAGAAGTGTCAGGTTCCAGATCTTTTGCAGCATGAATAAGATAGGTCTTCTATTGTGAGCCTGCAGAGATCCAGGACCTGCAAATGTCTGGACACAAAAGGGAAAAAGCCTTTTTTTCCTCCTTGAAGATTATGACTCAGCTGGGCTTGGTAAGGACCCTGCAGTCATCACAAGGCTGCCCCTGAACCCACACATACCCAAGGGCCATCAGCATGAAAATTAAGCAGGTTTGGGTTTGTTTTATTTTTTTTTTCTGAAGAGGATCCCAGGTGTTATGGTACCTGTCAGGAGACTGCTCTCCTTACAAATGGGGAAGGAAGAGCTCTTCAAGAAGATAATTCAGAGCACTTCAGTGAGATCCCTGCTCTAAATTGCCCACCAATGAGTTTATCCCTATTTGTTAATCATAGTGGCAACCTAGAGAGACAAATCTCTTTGAGGTAAGTTATATGTTTTAGGTCTCTCATGACTTCTCCTGATTGACTTTCTGTTCACATCAGGAAACTGAATTTGCTTGGAGGTAACAGATTCTGGGTGGATTTCCCACTGCTGATGAGGCTGACTGTGTGTGCAAGGGACACCCTGACTTCATGCTTGAGGGCTCTCTGCATCAGCAGTACTGATGCTCAGTGGTAGCCAGTGACTGCTTCCTTCCACGCATCTGCAGGAATGCAGAATTTTCCAAGGAGAGCAGAAGAAAATGTGCGTATCTTTTTCTCCCAAGCGTTGGCCTATGGTTTATGTCAGGCAAACACAGGTGCTTCAGGGAATTCTAGTTCAGGTTATTGTGAAGTACGGAGTAATTGTCCCTGTTTTACATTTCTCACCTTTTCTGTTAATGAAACAACCTATCCCCAGGGATTTTAAACCTATCAGTGTCAGTAAATCCGGGTAATTCCAATAATAATTTTAAACTTTTGTCTTTCTTTGCATTGTCAGAGTTATGGTATAATCTCTTACTAGATGGTTGTATGATACAGGCAGGGTGCGCTTTGGAAGATGTAGAACCTGGGTGGGGTTTGTTATGGAGTAAGGGCAAATGAGGATTTGGATTTCCTTTCTTCTGAATGCAAAATCTTCTTTCCGTTCCCATGGGAATCTGCTAGAACTTTCTCTCTGCTACATTCACTTTGCTTAGCTCAGATTGGACTAAAATGCTTATGCTTATCCCTGTAGCTGAGACCCACTACTGATTACAAAAATCATGTGTAGCTGTAAACATCTTTAATTCCAATAACTTTAAACAAAATAATTAGTGGTTTAACTAACTGAGCTTCACAACAACTTTTTAAAATAGGAATGACTTTCCCAATTTTACAGATGTTAATTTGTGGTGTACAGATTATGTGATTTACTGATGATGACACAGTGAATGTGTAGTAAAGCCAGAAAATGGTTCCAATACTCCGATGAGGACATGAGCAAGCTGTCTCAACAGAGAAATATTTGCACCAAAAATAGAGCTCAGCCAAATGTTATTTTGGTGTGGGTAGGAGATTGTGTTTTATTACATTTGTCATTTTATGGGGAAAACTGTAAGAAAAAGCAACCAAGAACATTATTTTAAAGTCAAATTTTCATTTTGAATTTTGAGAATGCTTATGTTAATATTTTCCCATTTATCCCAGTGATTTTCACCAGTGATTGTGTTAGAATAAATTTTACTTTGTAAGTTGGAATCTTTTCTTTCTTTCATGCCTGTAATTTCCAGAGACTACATTATTTGTATTTGTTTCTTGTTCTAAATTGCTGTATGCTTTCCTCTGTGTGCTTCAAGAGCTACTGTAAGTCTCCCTACGATGGATGTTAAGAAAAGGTGGGGTTTTTTTAATGTTCTATTAAAATTCTTTGAACAGAATATGATGTCTGAAGATAGCGTGATATACAATTAAGACTAGATAATGTTGAATGCTTTTGAGTTTGTGAAATTGGCAGTACAGGCTAGTGTTCTATGTAGAGTATTTCCTTTACATTGGTAGTACTCGGGCTTTCTCCTGCTCCCTTCCTATGCTGTGCTAAGCTTCTCGTCCTTTTGGTCCTGGAGATCTGAATTTTGTGATGAGGCAATAATTATGGGTTGGCTATTTGATGGATTCATTAGGCACTTCTGAGATGGGCTTCCTTGCTGTCCCGAGGAACTGCATTAGATGACCCAACTGTTTGTTTTCGTTGCCATCTTTCAAGACACTGTCCCTCTATGTTGTGCAGTACATCAGGCAGGTAAAAATTCTGAACTTTCATGCAAATGCATGCAAAGTAACTCTTTTTAAGAAAAGTTACTTTGCTAACAAAGACTGTGGCAAATCCATGAGGCAATATCTAGGTCAGCTTGGGAAGAAAAATTCAGGAGATTCACTCCGCTAAATGGAGGTACTTCTATTTGTGGAGTGTTACTGTTATTTTTTTAGCATATCCTTAAAAGGTGTTTTTTTATATTAAGTTGTATACATTGCAGTTGATGCCCTGTAGAATTTTTTTTTTGGTACAATGGTGTATGCTAAGGAGCTGTGCCTTGTAATGCAGCATGGAGTACAAGAATGTATATATCACTTTATACATATGTTTTGGACATCCTCATTTTATTTATACATATCCTTAGAAATGACACTTTTGGTGCTGCCAGCTAAGAACTGTTGGATTCCCATACTGAGATTTGAAGAAAAGTATTAAATTATGTAGACATTGTGCTGAGTTCTAATAGAACTAGTAGTGCAAATTCACATGATTTGCATAAGCATGATTAATTTTTCAGTTAATGATCCTGTTTGTTATGCTTACAGATTCCACATGTGCTTTGTATACAGCACACAAGCAAACAAAATATACATATGGGAGTGCTGCAAAAGCATACATATATGCAGTATGTTTGAGGCCTTTGAGTGGAATTCCTGGGAAATTTGCTTTAATGACAATATCATGGGCAAATACAAAATATCTGCAGGGGCCAGCTCTAATCTAATGTAGTCCCAGGTAACTTGTCAACTGCAAGGCAGAACAGTAAAATTACAAACTTCAGAAGCCATCTTAGGAACTGATAACCACGTGGCAAAGCTGCATTCATTTGGAATATTACCAGAAACAGAGAAAAGTGTGTAAGCATAATCAAGTATTTCCTCTGCTGTGTATTGTATGTTTAATGGACCACACAAGATTTTACCAGAAAATCCTATTTCACAAATGTTTTAAATCCACAAATGCCTGGTGATGACATAGCCATAAAATACAGCTTTTAAAAATCCTCCATCAAGGGGATAGGTTCTCTGATGCATTATATCAGCAACATTGATTTAAACAATGAAGAATTGATTGTAAAATTGGATTCCAAATTGAACTCTGTGAGTAAACCCAGATCTGTGCTCAAACCTCCATTTAAGCTGAAAGATCTGGACTGTGTTTGGTTTGGGAAACAGAACCTCTGGTTCTTTGGTGAGGTCCTGCTGCCACTGTTAGAGATGCTGTTTGCATAAAATTAAATGAAAATGAATCTAGGCAGGGTTTATGAGAAATCAAGTTTGCGTGGCGTGTACAGGATATAGGTATCCTGCCAACACTTAACAATCGTTTGTAACACAAGTAAGTGTTTGTAACACCTTGGTATGTATTTAACTGTTAAATGTACGAAAATACATTTCTGCATCAGTGTAGAATGACAGCTCTGAAAACTTTACATCTCCACTGTTGCAGATACCTTCCTTCTCAGCGTTAGCCCTGGCAGACCACAGAAAGGGAAGACATGAAAAGGTCAGAGATGAAAAGACAAAACTACGATGTGCTGATAGCATGTTGCCTCCCAGAGCCGTGGGCTGTCTTGCAGGTGGTGAAATTCCACTAAAACCACCAGAGCTTCCCAGCTTCCACTCCTTAAGACCATGGCACGTGTGTTTATTGCACAAATAGTAGCCTGACTTTAGCTCTGGTTCTTGCACTGTTTCTGAAGAAGATCCTCTCAAAGGTAAAGTCATCAATGTGATTCCCAGGTTCCTCCCGAGCCATGAGCTCCTCCTGTAACCTGTCATCTTTAGATGCAGAGTGCTTTGCCTGTGACAGCTGGCTGCATCAAAAGCGCCTGGTGTGACATTTTGCTGCATGAATCAAGTCTCTTAACACTTGGCAGGTGGTGTTTGGTCGCAGTTATGTTTGTTGCACAACTTTTAGTTCACTACATTTAAAATGCCTTCCCTCTCTTCTTTGGGCCAGTGTATTCCCAGCTTCTCTGCACATGCTCCTGTTCAGAGAGGAAAGGTAGAAAGTCCTTTAGCTAACATGGTTTGTAGGCATGACCATGATCTCACACTTTGGGTGGGAAACAGTTGTTTTGTAACACCAATAAGGCACAAGTCGCCTTTCTTGGTATCTCAGGGAAGACCAGAGGTTGCAGAAATCTGCTTGCCCCATTAGAAAGGGTGGCCCCACTCCTGTGGGGACATGTAGGAGGGAGTCTGATCCTGCCAGTCCCTCGCTTCAGTGCATCTCCAACAGGTACAAGTGACCTTGGCAACCCAGATGAAAATATGGTAATCAAAAAGTTTTTATTTGCCTCTGCTGGGCTCTGGATCAGTTGGCATGAAGCACCCCAGAGACCTCCTGTGGTGTGGTATAACCTGTCCCGTGGCAGCTTAGGGAAATCTACACTTCTCCCTGGGAAGCAGACAAACCCAGTGGACGTTTTGGACTTCTGTGCATCTCCAGGTGTGTGTTGTCACTGCTTCAGCATTGCTTTGGTAGCAATACAAGGCTCTGCCAGTGGTGAAAGGCAGGAATTCATTCCCGACCCCATGAGTCACCCTCCTATGTCATGGAGCGTGCGGTTTCATCACCCTTGCCATTATTTTACCTTTCAGCTGAGTACTTACAGGTACCATTAATCTATAAAATAGATGTAGGCAGACAGGAGGACGTCATGTAAAGTCTGCAGAGACACAGAACCAACAGACACAAAAAAAAAAGAAAAAAGAAAAGCCAGCTTGAAAACATGACCCCAACTTTTTACTGTCGTGTGTTCCAGGAAAATGATTTATTGTTGGCATGTACCCATGTCATACTGATACTCAGGACAAAGTAAAAGTCACGGTAGTCACTCAGGCCCTTGCTTCTGTCATTGTATTTTCAGATATTTCAAGGAATGAGGTAATGACTTTAAGATCAAGGTCATTTTCAGCTGCATCAATTATTTCACTTTCTCCTGGCAAAAGCATCTGCATACCTCTGCACAATGCTAACTACCAGGCGAGCATTTCACTGGAAAACCTGACTGTTCTTAGCCATACGGAGTGCCTGGTTCATACATTAAATTGGTTTAATCATTTAAACTTTTACTATGTAACTTAGAAACTGGTATGCAGCAACACTGCATGTTACCAATTTAATGCATTTAAAACAAATTTAAGTGGGTTCCAATGTACTTAGTCACTGCTATACAAAGGAGAGACCCCATATTTCAAATAACAAGGCTTCAGCAGAGAGATGACGTTAGTGGTGGGTAATAAGCTGAACTATCTATCAAGATATCAAGTATGAAACAGATGGTGAGAAAAAAAAGGTCCAGATACATTTACAAGCCTTTTAACATGCTCAGCCATTTAATTCGCCGCAAGGTCACAACTTGATGTCTTAGACATGCAATCTCCTCTTCAGCTAGAAATGAAAGCAGGGTTTAAAAAAAAAAGGACTGTTACAGAAGACTTTGTGGTGTTTAGCCAGTGTTTCTGGGAAGGGAAAATGGCCCATCGTCAAACCTTACAGATCTTTGCTTGCCAGCAGTGAGTCTTGAATACATGATTTGTAGACCTGCATCCATTGATTCCTCCAGTGGTTCAGTACATTAGGAGTGATTTGCTGTAATGATTCAGCTCTGAAAAATTCATTCCGTTCCTTTAGGACAATAATTTTTGGGGTTGGGAATGTTTTTGGTTGTACCTCTTGTGTTTTTGTGTTCATAAAGATTTGGGGTTAATCAGCCAAATATTCCTATCTCCTAATCTGTTAAACCACTAATTCAGTCATGTATCTGCATGCTTATCAGCTGGCCATGAAGGCCATCCCTCTCTGATTTGTGGGGTTCTTTCTCTTACGCCCCATTCTTAAATTCTGACACAATATAACCTGAATATGTACATACTTTCGCATAGCATAGATTAAAATGTTAAAGAACCTCTAGTAAAAGTTATACTTTTAGTTAAAGCCTTCATTCTAGTAGCTGGGGAATTGATGTCAGATGGAAAATGATTTCCCAATGGTTTGGTTTTGTAGCAAAAGTCTTCAACTTTTATGTAGATAGTCTTTGAAGTTAGAAATTGTTGTTAGACTATCAAATATTGTTTGAGGTGTCACTCATTTTTTTTTCTTCTTTCTATTATGGGAATGGGATCTTAGCAAAGAATTATTGTGGTAGAAAATGAATGTATGACTGACACTGGAAAGAAAGGTGTTTATGGGACATATACAAGGGGAATTGTTGTGGAACCTAGACCTGTCAATATAATCTCGGTTAATTCTCCAAGTGTCTGGTTTCTCACTCAAAGAAGGCAGGGTTAAATCTCCAAAGGCATAATACTTGAATATGTCATCCATGGTGTGGAATATTTTTTAAAATATCTTTGTGCTGGTGTAATTTCATGTTGCTGCTTTATCTGAGTCACACCCGTAGTTTGAAATAGGGGGTGTGACTGCCTTTTGGGCTGCAGTTGGCTCGACCTGCCTAGAAAAATACACTTCCTTTCCCTGTTTTCTGGACAGCTTTGCCGTACATGATCTCTGGCCTCCCACCTCCTGTTCTCTGGCCCTGCACAACTCTTCCACCACTGTTTTTGTCTGAAGAACAACTGAGCATGGGTTGGACCGATAGGTGGCATACAGGGAGCTCTTAAGTAGGCTGAAAAAAGTTATACAAAGAGAAAATGAAAATAATAATACTCCAAATACCGCAGAAAAAAATCCAGTTCTGGGTTAGTTGGTTTTTTCCCCATCCTCTGGCTTTTTATTTTTCCTTTGCTTTTGAAATTCCAACCAGGTTTGGCTATCCAAATGAGTCATTAACACTATACTGCCTGTCCAAAAGTGAACGTGGTACTTCTGTGCAAATATCTACATGACACAGCTAGTGCCTTAAGTACTTCTCTGTTACGTGCCTTGCTTTAGCATCTCAAGCCAGATACTGAAATCCCACTCTGCTAGCAAAATCCTCCTGTCCTGAAGAGTTCACCAGCAAAGTATGACATGAGAAATCCGATGGTACAGGCAAGCAGAAGAGTATAAGGAAAAACTGGGACAGCAGTAATCAGCACGATAGGCCTTAACAGTATTTGGTTTAAACAACAACAACAAAAAACCCTCAAAAATGAGTTTTAGGGGGTTATAAGTTACCCTATTGCAGCAAACATTTGAAGATTTGCAAGGTTTAGGGAATGTCTAGTTGCCCTGAAGTCCTACAGAGAACGGTGGTTTGGATTTTTACCAGTGTTTCAAAATATCTTCAACATCTTCAGCCTTCCTAAATAGAATGGAGCTTAAAGCAGTACCTCCAGGAACAGAGGGTTTGATGACCTTTCCTTTGACTCCTGTTGGACTCGGATGGCCAGTAAAAAATGCACAAGCCACTCAGCCATGTAAAGGAGATGCGAGAGCCTAAATTCAGACATGCCAAGTCACAACTGGTGAGACGTATAGAGGCTAGATTAAATATGAAAGAAAATCTGGGTCCAGATAATACCATCCCCATAGAACCTGAATCACAAATCTTCAAGAGGCTGCTGGAGTTTTCATGCCATCCTCCGTGAGCCTCCTTGGGAATGAGTGCAGTCAGGCTCTGTGTATTTTCATATCTCTAAAAGCACAGGAGACAGTCAATAAAAAAGGGATGGCTGTCTTGAGATTACCCCCCCTCCTCTATGTTCTGAAGGCGACAGAATGGAGTGGATAGCGAGCAACCTGCTTGCCTTGGGTGCAGATGGCTTTAATTGTCATTCCCAGATGTTCTGCCTCTTGAAGGTCAAATTCACCTTGTATAAATCGGGCTGGAACCATCCAGAGAAAGCACAGACATTTTATTTGAAAAAATGTAATAAAAGAATGTCCTTCTTTCTTGTTATTTCCTTCCTTGTAAATTTAAAGGGAACAGATTGAGAGGGAGGCCTGGCTGGCACAGGTCATGGTAATGGGATATAGAAGCTTTTGTCTGGAAGATGCGTGTTCAAATCCAGCTCTATATCACTGTGGTTAAAATACTGTTATATTTTGGCTGGTGTAGCTCAGCTGTAGGTATTAGTCCAGGATTCTTGTTGCTGCATTTGACAGCGTCACTTTTTAAACATGGCAATACAAAAGCCACGCTCAAAAAAGAATTGCTAGATGAAGCATCCATTGTATCAGGAAAGAACATGTGTCATTAAGGCCAGATGTGCAAGGAAACCGATGATGCTTTTGCCTAGTCTCTCCTTGTTTTGTAGCGGTGTAGGTCACTTTGGTCTCCAAACTGGCATGTTGTGCATCTCTCACAAATGTACCAATCTCCATCCTAAAACTACTTCGGCTGTTCATTTCTCCTCTCTCTCCTACTCCTGTAGGAAGTCTGGTTCATCAACTCACTCCACTGGGGTTGGAAACGTTTTTCTTCTGTCCAGCATAATTTATTAGCAGACAGACATATATCCACTTGGTTTTGTGTCAATAATGCACAGTGTATTTTTTAAGTGTACTGTAATTAGGCGGAAACATACTGTTATGTCAGGCATCACCAGATGGGGCTTTTACACATAGTCTGCAAAGCTTTTTTTTTTAAAGCACATGTGCAAAGCTTTGACTCTGGGGAGGACGTACTGCAGAGTTGTTTTCAGTTATTTAGGCGTCTGTAGAGGCAGCTTCGGAAGCAAGACTGTTGAGCGAGCATTAAGATGTTATTTTTCTTGAGCTTGGATTAGAATCAGTTATTGAGACAGGAACCAAACTTCAGATTTAAATGTCCTCAGATGTCTCAAACAGCACCAAGAAGGGAGAGGTAGCCAGAATTAATAGGTATCTTTTAAAATATCAGACAAAACCTATATTTTTCCAAGATGACTGTGTATTCCCATATCATCTTACTGCAGATACAAAAGAAATGAATTTTTAGGATTGCAGCCTTATCCATTGATGGCTTCTTTGGGCAATTTTGGAAGAAAGGAATGAAGATTATACATGTGATAAATGCAGATTTTAATGGAAAAACAGTTAGAAATTCTAAAGGTGATTAATTAAAGGAAAATTAAGATGCCATTAAGCAACTGTTCAGGGCAATTTCACACTGGAAAATTTACAGATTCAAACACAGCACTTCGTAAATATAAGCCATGAGATGAATAGCAGTTTTTTATACGTGACATTTATTCCCTTACTTTTTTTGTGGACTGAAATATTTTGCCTCCATGATCTCAGAAGTTCTGAAATCCCAAATATCTTTGATTCATATTCCTATACTTTATGCTGCAAGCAGGGTGCACTGGAATGAGACATTTGGTGGATAATTCAAGATACTGAGAAAATATATCAAAGATCTGTTGTGCATACGAGGTCCTGTACCGTAAGTTTTGTTCAGGGCCAGAATAGTCATTATTTGCTGCATACACAGATCCTAATTTGCTACCTGAACCCAGGACTGGGAGAGTAGCATGAAAAGCAATGCAAGTAAATGTTGAAAATCTGGAGGAGACACCAATCCGCAGAAAAAGGGGTTTTGTGCAATTTAATGAGCATGGAGGTATCTGTATGGGAGTGTAACTGAAACTGGGACTAAGGTGAGAGTTTAAAGAGACACCTTTGTATGTCTAGCAACTACAAAAATTGGGGTTTGTTGTTCAAGTACTTACCCATGTTCCACCCTTGGTCTATTGATTGTGTTGGTGAATGAATATTTGTACACATTATTTGTTGGGACGGGATGGTTTAGCTACTATTGAAGGTCTAAGTCATGGGTCTGTGCAGTACAGTGGCTACTTGTGAGTGGGGTCACTGTAGATGAGATTTGGATTAGAGGTTTGGGAAGAAAAAAAGGGAAGAAACCCAACTGCTGTCTTACTGCTCTTTTATGCATTCATGAAGTGAAATCTAATGCTTGGGGTGGAAGTTCTTGTTCGTGCCAGTTTGCCCTCAGAGCAGAGCATTCACCATGGACCTTAGGTTCCTTTTCTTCCTGATCCTTAAATCATATCAGGCAGCCTACAGTCCCCCAGCCTTTATCTGGAGAGATGTCGTGAGTACAAATGTCAGCACGTATGGTAATATAGGAGTGCTGGGGACTGCCTAAATCTGCGTCAAGCGGTCAGCGAGCGGCCACTGTGCACACGCTGCACATCACAGCTCTTATGTTCACTAACATTTTGCAGAGTTGTGCAGGGGACAGGTTTATTCTTAACGCTGCTTGGGTATGTTAATGTCTTTGCTAAGCTCTCATTAATTTTATGTGTGTTTTAAAACTGCACTGGAAATGAACTTGCAACTTTGAAAATTTTTAAACCACAACCAAACAGACTAGCACAGTAGTCATGAACACCAACAGATTGGAGTTCAACTTTTTTGCATGGTTCCCATACCAGGTTAACACTAGTCCCTAAAGTTCCCCAATATCTTGGCACAATAATGGTGAAGCCACCATGTGGATACTTTAAACAAGTAAGGAGGAAAAGCCAGGATAGAAGGAACTAATAAGTACACAACAAAACTGTTCTGCTCTGCAGTGTGTTTGAGGGGGAGAAAAAAAAAAGATATAAAAAATAAAAAACCCAGAAGAAACAGATGTATCTGCCAGAAGTTAAATACACATCTGTTAAGGATGCTCTTCTCATATTTGGGGTCAGAAAAATATGTACAAATGTAGCACCTTGCTGATTGACAGAAAATCCTCAGTTCTGGCACTGAGAACCTTGTTTTCTTGACAGCACTTTGTTTTAAGGCTAGAGGCAGAAAAATGTCTTATGCTTGTCCTTAAACTGGAAGGCCCTTTGTTCAGGATACTTATACCATTTGCAGATAATGATGTGCATTGCAGTTTCAGCTGTCTGCATATGCATTTTTATGTTTTTTTATGACAGCTCTGCGTACTGAACTAAAAGGCCATTTAGAGCTGTCAGGAAGTGACAAGCATTACCCTTTACATTTACAATTCTGTTAGCATGCGTTGTCAGGTGGGCTCACCATTCCACCGACATACGATTTTCTTTGAAACCTATGTATGACTTTAATTTAATACAGCAGTCTCCAAAAAAATAAGAAAAGAAAAAAGAACCTCATTAAGATTTCCTTTTCCATTTATCTACTTTTTTCTTTCGTGTAGTTCTTTTTTCCACTCTTCCTTTCTCTTTACTCTTTTCTTAAGCAAGAAACAGGGAAAGAGACAAAAGTAGCTGTCTAGCCTGCAATACTGCAGCAAGCTCCTCCATTCCAGCCTGTGATGTTACATAGAAGAGAGTTGATTTTTAGTCCATTGACTTAAGGAAAAAAATGCTACCAGCATATGCTAAATATTGAACCAACTTATGAAAGTAGAAGGATCAGAACACCTGTAACTTATGACATGAACTACAATAAATGTATATGATTTTTTTCTTAGCTAGCAATTTAACAATCCAGCTGAGACCAGTTTCCATCCCTATGGTTCAATTTTGAATGCACTCAAAATGAGTTGTCCCCCAGCCTATTTTCTGTTGGTTCACATTGCTTTCTGTAGCTGCACTGTAGCTAACCTTCAAAGGTCCTCTTTAGCTTCCAAAAAGTCACTGTCCCCCAACTGTGTTTTGAACAGGAACTGGTTTATTAATGGATTTAACAAGATTCCACCTGAGAAAGGCCCACTCTTGGGAGAACCAACCATCAGAGCCAGTCTCTCCTCTGCTGAGCATGCAGTCCAAGTAGATGCACACTCAAAGTAAGGGAGGGAAACGGAGGCACAGAGCTGTGACGAAGGTTCAGCTTTATTCTCAGCTGGAGAGAAAGTGGTTAGGAGCATCCAAGTGACAATTAAAGCAACAATCTCTGTGTGAACAGATTTTTGGCTGTATTTTTTATATGGTGATGATACGGATATATTATTTAACTGCTGACAGTATGTTCAGTCTCTCACAAGCCCCAGCAGAAGATGCATCCCCAAAGAGTTTGTAGTCCGGGCAGTGGCAACTGTCTAAATCACGCTCCCTGGATTGCACAGATTGGTGTGATGGTTATTGAGGGTTGTGTTTGACTGACTCATACCACTTCAGATATAGTCATCAGTATTGTGTGGCTGGAAGGACTAGGTAATATTAAAAATAACATAAGTATTTTTCATGCCTGTTTCAGTTTGCCTGTTGGATTTGTCCTGAGGTTTTTTTTGGATGTTATATGCAGGCCAGCCCAAATGGCAGGGTCATTAGCTCAGCAAATCCATTTATTATTGGTAGGTAGCGTGAACAGATCTGTATGGATGGTTTTGTAGTTCAAGAAGGCATCATAAGAATTAAGGATGGTATGCTTTGGAGTAAAATAACACATGGCTAAATGATCAGGCAACTTTGACACTGAATTCCTTTCCTGTCATTGCATAAAGCCAAACCCTAAACATTATTTTTAAGCAGCTGTTTTTATGCATACTAGCTGACACATCTGAATCCATGTTTCTATACTTCCTAAGCTCTTCATCTGTCTTGAATATTTGCTACTGATGTGTTGCATACCCGGGCAGACACAGACTCACTGAGGTCACCTCTGAATGTAAGCCATCCTCCATTTCTTCTGAGGACCTTCACTTACAATCCCCTAAGGTATTTTTTCCTCTTGCAGTTTGTGAGCATGCACATTTATTTGGGAAGTTTAGGTAGGCAACTTGATTCTGATTCACCTGAAGTCAGTGACAGTATCTAAACTTCAGTGGAAGAAAGCTGGATCCTTCAGGCTTGAAGAAGGAAAATGGCAATAAATATCCAACAGCCTAATTAAGGTAGAGATTGGCGATGTAACATACTGAAAGAAATGCTCTGAAGGGGCTGGCACAGAGAGTGAGAACTGTTCTTTTACAGTCCATCCTCAAAGACACAGGGTCACAATCTGAGCTTCTGCCACACCCCTGGAGCCACTGTGCAATTCCCATTGACCTGTAATGAGATCCCCACATGCTCTCCTTTGAATGCAGGAGGAAAGTAAGTAGTCCTTTAAAATTTCTCACTCTTAGTTTGGTCCCTGCTTGCAAGAACTGGCAAGAACTCCTTGCACCAGCCTCCCCTGCTCCTGCTTGGGCTGAGACTTGCTGTTCTTAAGAAAAAGGGAAAAATTCCCATGTATTCGTTCCTTCTCCTCCTTTGTCAAACATTTTGCCCTAACCTGTAATACTCTGCAGGGACCAATTACATTATTCCAACATAGACATTTTCCATTAACTGCCTTTACAAGGTTTTCTTATTCTCTTCATCGACATTCTGACTTCATATCAAATTTCAGCTCCTTGCAAGTAAAGAAATAGAGTCTGTATGTGCACATAATCCTGTGTCTGCATAAAAATGTGTACATTGTAGGCAAATATTTGTCTTTACAAGGTATCCTTGAATATGGACCAGATTCCTTCTTTGCAGGTGTCCATTCCTCAAGGCCATGAAGCACTTAATGTTTTTCTTCCTCCTATATTTTCCTGTGCATTTTCCTACAGCTAATTCTTATACTTTATTTATTGCTTTTCAAGAGGTACTTAGCCTGGTCCTTACCAAAGTCCTGAAGTCATTAAATCTTGACTGTATTCACTACTTCTTACTTTGGAGACTGGAAATTCCCTATTGGACCTTCCTCTACACACAGTTCTCCAAAACTAGCTCAGAAGTGTGACCTCGAGACATATTTTCAGAATGCTCTGGTGTCGTTCTTCCCTTTTAGTAGAAGCTCCAAACTTCAGAATAACTTTTTAAATTGTCTCAAGCTTTTATTTCTCAGAAACAGTTTGGAGTTAAAACATTTCCCCAATACTTTGGTGGATATTTTAATAAGAACTTGAAGATGTGAGCAGCTATCATGCAACAGGTCACAGAGGATTGTGAGAGGCACCGAGCAGCTCCATCTCTCTCTCTTCATGAATATGTATGTGGGGAAGGAAAGGGAAGAAGGGACTGCAAGAATAGCTCTGACATGAGAAGATTCATAAAACCATTATCAGGTTAAGCCGATTACAAACTCCAAGTGGTTCAGCTCCTTAGGAGTACTGAAGTGCTTAGGCATAACTCTAAGTTGTCATATTCTCTTTTCTGTAAAGCACTTGCATGGTCTAGAGCTGAGAACACTGTAGGAGACCCATGTTACTTGGACTATAGTAAAGACTCCCTTCACAGAACTGAGGGGAACAAAAATCTGGTTCACTGTTGAACTTCACTGCAGCCTCTCTGAAGGTATGACAGGCCCAGGGTGATGTCTACAGATGTTTGAACAGTTTCTGATCAGTTGTTTGGATTGCAACAGAGAACACCTGAGAATAAGGCAGTATTCGTCCTGCTTTTGTATGAACCTGCAGAAGCAGGAGGTCCATGTTGTCAGAGGCTTCACGGACTAACAGAGGATGGGGAGAGTGGAAACCCAGGCACAGAGAGCAGATGTGACTTGTCCATAGCTATGCTAGTAGTCAGTAGTAAGGCTAGAAGCAGAGCCTACATCTTGGAACTCCAAGAGCCAAGCCATTACTCCTTCTTGTCACTCTGGTATATCGATACCCTCTTGGGAGACAGACCAGTGGTGTGTATTCATATATTTGCCCCCAAAATTGGTGTGATCATATAGCAGAGGTCCCAGAGCAGGTTACATGAGAGCCATCCTGGGGCTGGAAGCAGAGTAACTCCATTCAAAGTGTACCTTAGCCAAGCAGGAGAGCTTGCTCACTTAGATACAGTCCCATGTGAGCCTGGTTGTGCCACTTGTGCAGCAGTGGGCTATGTCAGAAGGTGCCCCGGGATACACTTATGGGGCTCCAGCGACATGGGGGTCTCCATTGCCCAGTGTGGACAGGCCACCAGTCACCTGAGAGCCAGCTGTTTCTTAGATAAGGTTCAGGAATGAGAGATGCTCCTAGAAGGCTTCACTCGGGCCAAACAGAAGTCCCAGAGAGAAAGCCCAAATTGAAGAGCATGCCCCCAATGCTTCCCTTCTTGATTCTTCCTGTTGATGCTGCAGCCTGGTATAGTCCTGTGGTGGGTTGACCCTGGCTGGACGCCAGGTGCCCACCAAAGCTGCTCTA
>NW_008796044.1:10149670-10222365 GCF_000699145.1 Aptenodytes forsteri | reverse complement strand
TGATGGGCCCGGCCTTGGCCAGCGGTGGGTCCATCTTGGAGCTGGCTGGCCTTGGCTCTATCGGACATAGGGGAAGCTTCTAGCAGCTTCTCACAGAAGCCACCCCTGTAGCCCCCCCTCTACCCCCTGCTACCAAAAACCTTGCCACACAAACCCAATACAAGCCCTAAGTGTGTGTTTTGCAAGGATGAAGACATTTTCCAAGTAGGAACAAGACTGAAATAATTAACATTTCATGCAAGTTCACTAGAAGTCAGGGTTCTCTTTTATTGCTGACCCACCAAAGAGTCTGGTTAAGGCTTTCTGTGACTGGGCCCTCTGTGACATCTAAACCTATTAAAGATAAGTTGTAATTTTAATTATGTCTCATTTTAACAGCCTGTGCAGGGAGGCACCCATAAACTGTCAAATACACACACAAATAGTGATGATGACACAGTTATAAAGAGTTTATATGATCTTTTCTCTTGGAGACACCAGTTAACTTGCATGAAGTGTGGGGGATTTTTTGCAGCAAATCTGAATTATTCATAGCATCTCTATGGGATCATAGGAATTGCCATGGTGGATCAGATTGCTTGTCCATCTAGTTCAGTATCCTGTCTCTCACAGTGAAGAGTACAAGACAAGATATTTCAGAGAAGGATCCAAGAAACTTGCCTATGGGGAAAATTTCTTCCTCCCTACCTTCCCCTCAGGCAGCTGGTGGGTTGGATATGCCCTGAGGCATGATGGCTTATATCACGTATTCAGATTTAATCCCATTATTTTTATTTGTTATTTGGATTGCAGTAGTTTCTAGAGGAAGCCAGCTGGGTCAGGTCCCCTGGTTGTAGGCACTGTACAAACACAGGGAAAATGACAGTCCTTGCATAATGCCATTGTAGATGCTCTCATTACCCATATTGTCATATCTACATATTCATCATCTAAGCTTCCTCTGGAGTTGCTTCAGCATTTCAGAGAAATTCATCTTGCTATTTCTCTAGGAGTCCTTAAATCCTGAAGTAGTTTGTTAGTTAACCACTCTGATTACAGATTTCCTTACAGAAGTTTGAACAGAAGAAGCAGAGCACCAGTGGTGGAAGTGCATCAGTGTGTCTGAAAGTTTATTAGTCCGAATTAAAGAAGAAGGAAAACACCCAACCCCAAAACCTGTGATGACATTCATTCTGTCTGGGAGCCTCTCTTCTTCTCTGTAATGTGTGCTGAATTCAAAAGCTGAAGTGATATTTGCTACAATACCGCTCCTCCCTCGACGTGGCGGGATTGCATTAAGGCATTAAGCTTTGCACTCAATCTTGTTGTTTTGTTTCTGCAACTCCTTTTGCACAAAACTTATAACCTTGTTGTAGAACTACTATTTGACATTTTAATGCCACCATCTAGGAAAAGATACTTCAGCTTCAGTTTAGCTACAGACGTTGTCCAAGTACTCTGGAAAAGAATCCTAATCGGGGGCTCTGAAAATCTGTTAGTAAATTGTCTACAGGTAAAGCTTTCTGAGAAGGCAGCAGCTATACTGCACTGCCAGTTTCTTGAAAGGAAATCACAGTGCAGCACTTTTCCTAAGGGTATGTGCATCTACTTCCACTATAGGGACTAAAGTGGACTTTGATCAGATTAATTTTTCTAGTTGGGTTTGGGGGATTTTTTTTTTTTTTTTTTTACAATTTAACCAAATATTTCATTTTAATGTAAGACCAAACTACAGAAGCTGAAATAAAACTGGCAAACAAAACCCAAAGGACTTTTCCCACTTGGGTTTTTAGCTTTTCAATTAGCTGAAATGCAACTTTTTTTAAAAAGGAGGAAGCAAACCTTTCATGTTTGAGAAATCTCTTTTTCAAAACCACTGAAAGTTTTTTTTAGCAGCTTTCAACCACTTCTACTATCTATAGGTATTTTGCTGAGATTTCTTTTGCAGGGAACTTATTTCTCAGGTGTTTCATCCTGTAGCTTTTGGCATTACAGATTTCTGTTGGCCTCCTGTGCCTCCATTCAAGGTTATGCAACTATAAGAGGATGGGATTTTTAAGTTCTGTTGCTTAAATAATACTAGTGCACTGAGCTGGTGAAGCAATCTCCAGCCTCCTGCCTTCTCGCTGTCATTACCTGTCTTGTAAATGGTGGGCATTTGCAACCTTTTATTCCATATCTGAATTTCAACTCAGCTATCAAAAGAAAAATTAAACTCGAAACTTCAAATCATAAGTACAAACAAGACCCAAAATATTTTAGATACAATGTGTACAGGGAGGGTCAGAGATAGAAAATAGCAATGGACACTTGAAGTCCAAGAGATATGAACTCCTACAGTAGCTGTAAAATTCCCTTTCAGAGAAAAAGGGGGAAATGAAAAAGTAATTCCTTCAAGCCCAGTGGAGCTTTTTCCCACATGAAATTTCAGCAGATTCTGAGCATGAAGCGCACAGACAGCAAATTATTATTTTATAGGTTTACACATTAAATGATGTGTATTTCCACAGCTTGTCAGAGCAATTAGAGCAACAGATAAGATGGCTGAAGACCCCTTGATGTTAAAACAAAAGGTTGGCATGATGCTCAGGGAGCAACTTTGGAGTCTCCTGAGGGACTCTCTTCAGGAGTGTACATGGATGCTCAGGATTGCAGTGGTGGGGCACGGCTTCCCGGGGATAATGTGGTCATGGGAGCATGCACTTCTGCTCAATTACTACTCTTTAGGTCAACCTGAACTTAGTGCAGAATAATGGCTCAACCTTACTGCACAAAGTGATTGTGTCCAGCCTCACTTACATGTCATGGGAGCTGGGGCAGCAGGGTATAGAAAGAATTTGCATTGCCTGATGGGTCTGGTACACTCCGTTTGGGGACAAATATAGAAAAACCTTTATTTGCTTTAGAAGACTTGCTCTCTGTTTGCGTTTGTATTTCATTTCTGCCTGCTCATTTTCAGGCACTGTTCTATTTATATCCACATCTTTTGGGAAGCAGAAAATTGCTTTACTTGGACCTTTCAATCATGATCTTTTCCATATGGGTTGATCTTTGCAATTTTCCAAGTGCAGGTAACAACTCCTGCAACAGCCAGAACTTCTGTCTGATGGCATTTTTTTGTAAGGAGAGATCTGAAGGTCTGCTGCAAACAGTGGCCAAGCACAGGCTTCAGTAGTCTCTCTTCTTGTCCTCTGGAAAAACTGATTGGCACACTAAATTTATTATATGGGGTGTTCATAATGAGTCCCATGCTCACAGATTGCCTGGCTGATGTAGAACAGAAATTTCTAAACCGTGATCTAAGAATTAGCACTGTTTATTTGTACACTGCAGCAGCCTCAGCCCTGGGCTAAATTCAAGGTCCCACTGTGATAAGGGCCAGGCAAACATACTCTGTCAGCCTGATTTGCACCAAGGATCTGCAGCCTAACAGGAGAAGATGGAGCCAGGGCTGGAGGAAGGCTTGCTGGTGGTCTCGAGAGCACTTGCTGGAGTTCCTCAAAGCTGATTGATCACTCGGTGCTGGCAGGCCTCCTCCTTTCCAGCTGGTAAATGTCATTAAAAGACAGCTATACTGCAGCAGCCTCAGCCCTGGGCTAAATTCAAGGTCCCACTGTGATAAGGGCCAGGCAAACATACTCTGTCAGCCTGATTTGCACCAAGGATCTGCAGCCTAACAGGAGAAGATGGAGCCAGGGCTGGAGGGGCTCTTGCTGGTGGTCTCGAGAGCACTTGCTGGAGTTCCTCAAAGCTGATTGATCACTCGGTGGGCAGGCCTCGGCTGGAGGAAGGCTTGCTGGTGGTCTCGAGAGCACTTGCTGGAGTTCCTCAAAGCTGATTGATCACTCGGTGCTGGCAGGCCTCCTCCTTTCCAGCTGGTAAATGTCATTAAAAGACAGCTATAAATACATTAAATACTTTCCTAATATTACTTTTCCATGTGATCCGCTGCTGCTGTTGCCACAGGGAAGATGATCAAGAATGTGAGAGGAGGTGATCTCTGCAGCTCTGGAAATGAGAGGAGGGCCGCGCAGCCCAGCCTCTCCATTAAGATGTGATCCATGCAGCGCAATAACCTGCGAAGGCAGAAGAGAATTAGTGAAGGAACATTTGTCTGTTGGTTACTACTCATTGATTACTTAAGGCAAAAAAGCTTGGCTCTGGGTCTTTGCTCAGCAAATTATGTCATTCTTGTTCACAAAAGGGAGAGCTTACAGTACGGTTTCTAAATTAAAGCTGGTGTTTCAAAATTAAAAGCAGACAGGGCAGATGTGCCTAGGAGAAATTTATATCCATATCTTTTGGGAATCAGTTAATCGCTCTGCCAGGACTTCAAATCAGCCTTTCCTGTATAGGACTCGGTTGCACCACACCTATACAAGCCACATTGAATAACGTGGAATTAAAATGTTACCAGATATTTCCTTAACTTTGCCATGTGAAAAATGAGGGCAAATGTTGATGAAACCCAGAAATTCCAGGGCTCTAACAACATGATTTAATATTACTCAAGATGATTTTACAAAGAAAGAGAGAGTTCAGAGTCCAAGTGATCATCTCTAGCTTAATAGGCAGACATGTAAGATACTAAAAGATTGATTAGAACCATCTGAAACTGGAACATATAGTATTACTGATAATTCCTGCAGAGATATTGCAAGACAGACACATTTATTTTGGATCCCAGGTACACTATAGTGATGCTATATTGTTTTACAGTAAAACTTGGCCAGAGCAGGTCAAAGAAAAATCATTCTTCTCCTCTCTTCCCCCAAAACAGCCATTTTATGGAAGATGTTAAAAATGAGAATCTGCTATCAATTTGCAGAGTTCAGAATGGACTCATTTGCTGTTATATTTTTCCCATATTTTCCCCTTTAAGAATAGCCTAATCAGATTCAGGGTTCATTAGTGAATTGGGACATAAGCATGATAAAAATATTAATAAAAAAATCTGAAACATTCACTAAAATAGGATTTTTTAATAAGGTCAAATATACTTGGAAAATGTTTCACTTTCTAGAAATGACATGTTATATTCTAAGAAAAAACTGATTTTCTCAAAATTTTACAAAGATCCTTGCCTGAAGATGTGTAATATATCAATGTATAAGTATATAAATAAATATACAGTAAATATCATGTAGGTATGCATCTGTTGTCTTCTGATGTTAGACGGCTCTGATCACTTGGTCGCTGAAGCCGCCTGCTGGACCCTTTCAAGAGGGGAGTGCAGTAGGAGTTTTATACCAGCCTCCAGAGTGCATTGGTGGGGAAGAAGTGATTTATCAGCGATAAACCTCCCTTCTACCACAGATCTGTGCCTTCAGGCCCTTCAACTCCTCCTTGCTGCAGGTGGCTGCTGGTGGGAAATGGTGGGGGTCTGGACTACCTCGTTAGCAGCCTTCATTACAGACCCCCAGCATATCTGATCTGCAACCCCCTGGCAAAGGATGAGGCTTTGCCCCTCTTTTTGAGCATGTGCTGCATATACATCCTATGCTAGATTGAAGCATACCCTTCAGAAATGTTTTGATTTCAAAAAGTATTTTTAAGGTTTTTTTTAATATTTTAATAATTATTCAGACTGTTTTTAAAATCCCTTCTTAAAAGTTGTGGGGTCTTAGTTCTCTGTTAGGGTGCAAATGATGGAGAAAAGCACTAATGCATTTTAAACGCATCTGAAAGCATAAAGTAGCTTCCTTATACAGTAAAGATATCACAGCTTTAAAGGAAGTTAGCTCAGATCCTTTCTGGGAATCTCTTCTTTCCAATAATATAACGTTTGATAAAGTTTCTAGCCCTGCTGTTTCATGAGAATTTGAATTGTAAATCTGTTCCTGCTTCAGGAGTCAGACTAAATAATCCAGTCATGGGCCCCCGGCCAGTGTGAATGTTGGGAGGGGAAATGTTACTGTTAAAGGAAAAAAAAAAGGAAATATTTCTCCTGTGGGTTTTTTTTATTATTTTTATTTTATTTTATTTTTAAATAGCAGCTGTGTGAATCTGCTGATGGGTTTGGAAAGTTGGAAGTGGCCCTTGGGGAATGGGTTTTGTGGGCAGTGTGCAGGTGGAGGGGGGGGGCTGTGGAGCCATGTGCGCTCCCAGCACCCAAAATCACAGCCTGCTATGCAGATGCCATGCAGCTACGCATGCCTCTCCCTGCCACCTCCACCCCTAGATCTGCACCGAGGTCTTTGGTGCACATGCTCTTTCCTCAAACCCCTGCGCTGCTGCATAGCAAGCAGCTGTAATCGAGCTGCCTGTGCCTGGTTATAGCTTCTGGCAGCGTGTGGTGCCCCATATGGGGCTTTTCTTGGCAGGATGGGGTCTGGTCCTGCTCCTATTTTTTCTGGGCTGTGCAGCTCCCCATGAACAGCCCAGGCTGTATGGGAGCTTCTGCCATCTTCTCCAGGGCTTTGAAAGCATGGGGCCCTGGACCATGCCAGCGATGATGTGTGTTCAGAGCGGGGACACCAGCCCAGCACAGTTTGTGCTCATTGGGATGATGCCCACCAGCAGCTCCAGCGTGAGAAATGTCCATGCTCCCTTGCAATAGGTGTCAGAGTACTGCAGGCAGTGGACAAGTGGGCTCCCTGCTTGCTGTGGCTCCAGTGGAGACAGCATGCGGATGTGCTTATGGCATGGATCCTGGGCAGCCTGACCCCACTAATGGGTGGACCTGCACTTCATTGGCAGCATAGGGAGGTCCATAGTGGTGAAGATGCCCAAAAGTCCAGGAGCTAAGAGGGCCTTCAAGCCCAGGCAGCAACAGCTCCTCCATAGGCTCAATCTGCTGATGTTCCTGAAGTACGTCCACAGAGCCGCAGCTGGTTTTTGTTTGGTTTTGGTTTGTTTTTAAGGGCTTTTCATCACCAGGAGAACTGTCAGTAAGGCTGCTGTGAACGCAGAAGTGCAGTCACCCAGCTCTACAGCGTGAGCACTGACTGCTCATGCTGGCAGCAAGACAGACTTCAGAAACCACAGCATGCAAACCCCCGGGCACTGCGCCTCCTGTTTCATCCTTCAGTCTAGGAGAGTAGAAATGTCCGACTGAAGTCTGATGGGAAGAATGCACATGCCCTTTGAGCGGGCAACAAAACCCTGCCAAGCCTTGCAGACTCGAGAGGAAGCGGGTACAACACAGACAGTGGAGGGGAAAAAAACCAACCTTCCCAAGCCTAGTGTGTCTGGAGCACACGAAGCTGAGGCCAAAATGAAACTGTCAGGCCAAACTCAACGGGCAGTTTATGTACTGGTGAGCGTGATGGTGCAAGTTACTCTATGGCCCCTCTGCTCCTCCAGCAGTGTAGCGTGCTGTTCAGGCAAGGCTGGTTGGGGTACCCAGGGCAGAGCAAACGCCCCTGCCTGAGGATGCTAGCCTGCTCTCAACCTCCACCTTCCAAGAAGATCAGGTGTGACAAAGTGGTTGATCACAGCCTGCTCATTCATTACCTGGGAGACCTGAGGCACGACATAAATCAAAGCAGCCCTGAGGGACCCCTAACTTACACTGGGACTATGGCTGTCCCTTGCATCGGCCAAGAAGTAAGGACTTTAAAGGCAGTTCAGAGTTTTGTAATCGTGCCCTTCATCTCCCAGGGGTTGTCTCCAGAAAGTAGGGTTTGGACAGCAGAAGGGTGATTTTAGACAAGAAAGAGTTCTCCAAACTCATAGGACTCTCCTGTTTTCCTAGTCATGTTAGCTGTTTTCTGATAACAATATTATTTGCCATTGGTCTTCTGGGAGTGCCACCGACATCATTAATCAAAAGCCCATGCTGCTTACCGGTACCGAAGTATCTGTACTGCATCATCAATCATAAATGCAACGAAGGGTGCGCTCTGGATATCTAAAGAGAGCGAGCAATAACATGGTGGGGTGAGGGGAAGGAAAAGGAAAGAAGCTTAATTATCCAGTGGTCTTTGGTCCATCGCTCACATTGAAAACATCTCTACAGATCTATTTTGGTTGTATCTCCCTTTTAAATCCTTGTAAACAGCAGTTAAGATAGAAAGCTTCATTCCGCCTTGCAGGGTACCCCACTGCTTCTCGAGCTATTATTTTAATAAGGCCTATTTTACAATTAAGGCACCATGGGCTTTAAATTACATATAAAATAAAATGTGGAAATTGAAGCATTAAGCACGCGGCTGCCATCGGAGGCTCGGCAGCCTCACATTAAGCGGCTGCCTGTTCTTAAACAGAGCGACAGAAGGTAGAGGGTTTGTGCTACAGAGGGAGATGAACAATAACAGCCCCTTCCCTCCAGGGAAGGCACTGCCTTGGGTTTCACTCAGGGCCATGCTTCCCTCCGGACTGGGCTGGGTGGGGTGACTGCAGCGGTGGGTGCTGGCAGGGGACCCCGCAGAGGTGGTTTTTCCCTTCGCCCTCCTCCTCCAGCTCTAGACGAGGTGCCTGGCACAGCCTCGTAAAGCCCGGCGGTTTTGGTTACGCTTGTTGCCATTGCTGCGGTCCGCTGTGATATGAGGAGCGACTCTCGCTCCAGATGGTTGTAAAGGTTAACGAGGAATTTATGCAGAGCTATATACAAATCAGACTGAATCTTCTGGCTGGGAACAACGAGCTGCCGACATAAATTCAGTTTTCTGAACATATGTAGCTTGGTCACTAAGGGAAACTGGAGAATGGCAAGCTGCTCTGTAGAACATCACCTCTCGCTGCCGCCGGTGGCTGGGAGGGGACGGCACCGCCCACGGCACAGGAGGGGTCCTGGGGCTTCGGGGCTGCTGCAAAACAGTCGCCTCACCTGGAGTCCCGGGACTCAGCCTCAGGTGTGAGATGGACAGGGGCCAGGAGAGGCTGGTGTTTCATGTGTATCCCTCCACGTGGCACTGCTCTTGAATCGAGGCAGTCCAAAGGAGCCTCTTTCCTCAGGGCAGGATGCGGCCCTTACATGAAGGGGGAAGGAGCTGGCTCTTTGGTTCAGAGCATGAGCTACAGCCTTGCACGCCCTCACTGATAAAAGGCTCTGGCATCTCCTGTGAGGGAAAGGGAACGCAGGAGCCACTTTCTCTTACTGTGTGTGCACAGATCCATTAGAAAGGTAACAGCTGGTTGTGCAAAGATAAAATTTTAAGACTTAAAGAATTTAAATTTCCAGTGAGCACCCGGGAAATGCTGTGTTAATGTTCAGATCTGTGGCAAGCGGGCACAACCTTTCACAACAATATCCCCCTGCCAGTCCTTACAAACTGCATCTGCCTCTCTGTATACACAGTGCACGGATGTCCCTGTGCCAGAGGCTCAGGGAACCTCCCTCTGCCACCACTGTAAGGTGGCCCAGGTCCCACACAACTCTTCTGACCATTTTTTACCTTCTCTTCACTAAGTACATTAGCTCGGGGCATTTGTCTGCTACTCCACTGTGCCAAAAGCTCTCTTGCTCCTCCCAGAAACAGTGGTCATGGTGGCATGGGACTTACGTTTTCATTTATTTGTCTATTTTTGAAGTTATAAACAGATCAAAGCAGGATGCAGGAGAGGCAGCTAAAGAGCTTCCCTGTTGGCTTGTTGCGTTCAGGAGCTGATGAGTTCCTCTGATGAGTTGGTTGCATCGGGGACAGGGAAGCCGGCTGGAATTTAACCTCAAGATTGTGTCTCCTCTGCAAGAGCAGGGAAAGGAGAGAGAAAGCTCCTGCTTTGCCTCCTTAGGATTCACCCAGGTCATAGAGGTGTTGGCAAACAATCTTCCCAGTGAAAAAGAAATTTATACATTGATGCACCTTGTGATATGCAACAGGAGATAAATAGTGATGCTTTTTTTGTGAATGTTTCTCAAATTTAGTAGAGTATAATTCTTAATTTTTCTGGGCATTTTAACTCCTTGTCTCAAGTGCTTTACTGAATTAATTTCTTTGCTTACTTAGGCTTAAGTATCTTCTATTTACAATTCTCCCCCTTGCCTTGCATGCAGCAAAATGGGGCTGTCAGTACTTTCTTGTGTGGGTCTTTCGGGGGGGCACAGGGTATTGACTTGCTGCTGGCTGGGCCTGCAGGAGAGACTGAAATGTGAATCATTCCTGCTCCGTGCCAGTGGGATGATGGCTGGTAGCTTTACTTATAACTCAGAACCAATGAAAATGTTCAGTGTAAGATTGCCCTCCCGATCTGTTTTACCTCATGCAATAATGTGTACAAGCAGGAATACTCTGAGCCTGTTTTCAGGCTCAGACTTCCCGATGTTCCTGATACACTGACCTGCTTCACTCATCTTTGGGCTTTTTCAACCCCTCTGCAGTTCCCTGCCAGCTCTCCCAGTGCAGCGTTTCTTCCTGCTGTGCAGTCTTACCTGCAGAGTCACCTTGGCATCAAGCATCACTGAAGTCTGTGGGCATAGATAGGACTGACATGATTATAGATCCAGCGCTGACCATCAGCACAGGAAATAATTTCAGTCCCTGTGTCTGAGAGTGGGAAAAGACTCCCACGACCACACAAGCTGCTTATTATTGTAAAATGCTCTGGGCCACAAACCAGATTCATAAAGAGCCCAACTCCACCCTGTCTGGGCTCACAAGGCTTTTTTGGCAGCATCTCTGTCATTTGAAGGTGGGTGAGGGTCAGCCTGGAGAAGACTTCCCGCTCTCAAAGAGGCACCTCCAGTGAGAGTCTCTTCCCGAGGAGCTGATGGCTGACCACAGGTAGCTCTGCTCCCACTTTCTCTGCCACTTTTCCTCTTTTGCATCTGAAGGAAACAACAGACTCCATAAAATACTGGACAGCCCTGGCTCCCTCCCCTGGAGCATTAAGCCCAGGCGGATTTTCAGTGGCTAGCATTTCCAAGCATACTCCAATTTACCAGGCTTGAGGCTTGTCAACCCAAACAAGACTGAGGCGTTCCTTCTGCAATATTAAAAAGGCAAAAAAAAAAAATCATAAATCCTCCTGGCACTGCTGGCTCACGCCACTAAGCTATTCCATGCCAGTCCTATTGTTAAACTGTAAGCATCAGTTTCAATACTGTAATAAAATACTGCATTTGAAATTTTACAGTTGCCCATTAACCTCCTTTCTCCCTCTCTCCCCCACCTATTACATCATCCCTCTCTCTTCTCCAGACTGACATTGCTCTGACATAAAACTTGAAGCTTCCCCACCTTTCACTTTTCCATTCTTCCCCTCTTTTTCAGAGTCTTTAGCTGTCACTTGTGCAATGGAACAGCTGAGCCAAAGCAATAAAGTGCTGCATACCGTCCCCGAACAGCCTGAGCAAATTTTTAGACATCCATGCCAAATACCACTGTTTCCCACACTCACGCACACACATACCCCATCTCGTCCCCAGCCTTGATTCTACCCAGTACATTTACTTGAAAACCGGATTTTTCTCTCTGTGCATGCACTGTCAGTCAGTCTGAAAACAACCCTGCTTTCACAACTTTTCCTGCCAGGGGAGTGTTTCGTTCTTCTTTCTATTTAGTTGTTCTTTCTGTATGAACTGCCAGGCTTTTACTTAGGAAGAGGCACCAGACTTTTTATTCCCAGGGACACCCTGTTTGAGGATGCCTTGTGGTCCCCCAGACCTGGGAAAACGGCAGCTTCATCAAGTACCATCCGAGTCCATCACCACGTCATGCGCCGGTTCTTTCCATCCTGCAGTCGTCTTCCTCAACAAAAAGGTAACCTCTCTGAAATCAGTGAAGCCACCATAGCAGAGGACCTAGGCCGGTATCTGATGGCTGTGGTCTCCGTGAATTATCTTGTTTCACATGTTCTCTCCTTCTCTCCACTCCTCTAGCCTCACTAATATGAGCCTGGTGTAGGGTGTAGGGTAGGCAGGGGATAGCACTGCAGCACCGAGCCAAGAGAAGACTTTTCCAGTCCCAGCATAATGATCTAGTTGGCTAAATTGAGTGGAAATGTTGCCATTGACTTTGCTGGTTTTTGTGTGATGAGAGTCTCCTTTGCAGTTTCAGCAACTGAGAAATCTGGTGGAAATATGATGGAAAATGGTCTATGAAGAACAGAAAGTGGTTTTGACTGAATGACGGTCGAGTGGCGTTTTTATGTTCAAAGAACCATGTGGATGTTCAATGCTTGGAGCTAACAATACCATGGGGTGGCCCAGCCGCGTGGATCAGTTCCACCCTTTTCTTACAGACACAAGACCTGGGACAGGATGGAGAGCAGTCTGCCTTGGGTGCAGGAGTGTGTAACAGGGCGAGGGTGCTCATGCTGAGGGTGCTGCTCCACCGCAGGCTGCCGCCAGCCTCCTGCCCTCCTCGGTCGGCCTGGCTGCCATTTCAATGTTATAAAAAAAGCTCAAACCCTAAAACCAATTTGGAGTATGCTCTGATACTAACAACAATGAAGAGTTTGCAAAAGTGCTGAAATGAGTCTTTTTCTATTTTGGGGGGAGTTGGGGTTTTTTGGGTTTTTTTGTTTTGGTTTATTTTTTAACTTTACCTCCTCTGTTTGGTTCTTTTCTACTTTCAGTGTCAAATAAGAAGAAAGTTTTAAACTACTGCTATTTGCGTTTTGTTTGTCCTGCATAATAATGTGAATTTCTGATGTTTTTTCCTTGTGTAAGAGCTGAATATCGAAGTTTCTACTTTCAGTGTCAAATAAGAAGAAAGTTTTAAACTACTGCTATTTGCGTTTTGTTTGTCCTGCATAATAATGTGAATTTCTGATGTTTTTTCCTTGTGTAAGAGCTGGGAATATCGAAGACTGGCTGTATTGTGAGCTCTCCCCATTCCTGCTTTTTATACACACACAGACAGAGTCTCACTGATCCGCCAGTGATCTCAAGCCTACCTAGACGGACCACTCTCTCTAGGGATGTGTCTGCTGCATCCGCCTCAGGCTTTTCCTGAAGAGCGACAACTAATTGGGAAAAATTATGTTGTATTACGTGTGGTGGCTCTGTGATGTGGACTCTTGTCTGAGGCCTCCCAAACTCACTGCAAGCTTACGACTCAGTCACGCTGCGAGGACTTGCAAAGCGTGGAGCATCGGGGCAGATGTTTGTGCTTTCCGTCCTGAGGTGGAGGATTTTAAAGATCTGGGCTGATGGTTCCAATTCTGCTTCATGATTAATTAATGAATGAGCCCAGTATGTGGGCTAAACTGTTAACATTAGGTCTGACAACGGACATCCAGGCTTTTCAAATGCTCTAATTGATAAGTTTACTTTTAGAGGCTCAAGGGTCTTATTTACCTTTCAGGGTTTCAGTCTACACACTGTTTTTATTTTGAGTGGAAAAAAGTGCTTTGACATATAGGGTGATCTTAGCTACCTGCATGCTTGTGTTTAGCTTGCTTTCCTTCCAAACCTCCCCAAGGGTGCACAAAAGAGAGGGGGAGAAGATGGAGGAGGCAGTGACTATCAGATTAATTACAGATGCTGGGTTAACTGCAAAAAATAGCAGAGAAGGAGGAAGCGGGTGAATAAAGTCTGACCTCATCCACTCTTTCCTCTAAAAGAAATTAGCAGGTAGACTGTCACAGAGAGGCTGTGAGCGAGACCCCAGCACTGCTCTGCTGATTTCAGCGGAGGATGCCAATTCACACGAGCTGAGATTTAGCCCACAAAGGTTTCATAGCCTGTAAATATAATTTAAGACGACGGGAGAAGAACCATATGTTTGGAAAAGGGGAGAACTTCCCCCAAACAAACAAATACTGCGACTAATCTAAAAATAGCAAAACAGATTACGTGACTTCCCAGTTGCTTTGAATTATGTGGCAGGATGATATTTGTCCTCATGTGGAGCTTGTCCCATGTCTCTGACCGGTTGTGGCTGAATGAGGGGACATTTCAGTATTTATTTTCTTTCTGTTGATTTCAACCAGATTGCCTGTGCTCTGCTTAATGTAGTGCCTGCTGTAGAAGTGGGACGAATATTCAGTCACATTAAAAATAAATCCAGAAATAGCACCTTATAAATTTGGATTTTTCTCCTATTATTATTTATGGGTGAATCCTGTCAGATGCATAAATGCAATATCTTTGTAGGCCGATGCTGGGATTTATATCAAAGGGGTTCTAACATATACTTCATGTACTCAGCTGCAACTATTATAAGCTATTTCATGTACAGCTAGAGACAAATGATCTCTCCCATGTTTGTCTTAACTTAAAATGCAGTTGGGTTGCTTGAATTCACTTCCAAACCTTCTGCATGGGGAGGGGGGCAGGAGATTTACGCCCCTGTAATATAATCAATTCTAAGCATATCTTTAGACAAATAATTTAGAAATCTATGCATCAAGAAACACCTCTATTAATTTCAGGATACACTGTTTTATGCATTTTTATGTGCATTAAAAAAGGGATTAAATTTTAAAAAATAAAAGCCCTTACTCCATTAAGAAAGCAAATTCTAACAAGAACATTTTGAAATAAAATCCCAGAAGGCAACAATCCCTCCAACAATTAAACTGGGAGAAGGTCCCCTGAGGGCAGACCAACAAAATTTAGTAAAAATAATTGCCATGCTGGGTCCTTGCTCTATTTTAGCTGAGTATAAGCAGACACACAAAAAATAACCTACTGAGAGCAAGAACATTCCTACATGAAACAGGCTAACAACAGAGCCATGTAACTACCTGGCCACACCACTCGGCTTTTGCTGGCACGCAACACAGATTTTTATACTTCAGCCAATATAAAATAACAATCAGGCTATTTACAAGGCTCTGCCAAATATTAACCTTATATCCAATTCTCTTCAAACCTTTCAAAGTCTCTAATGTGAACCATGCAAGTTCCTCATTACTTGATAATATTCTGTAACTATGATGTTATGGGCTAGTTATATTTTTTAAAAGATGGTGTGTTTATGCAAAGATAATGATGTGGTGCGTTTTATGCTGAAAAACTCAACAATTAATTAATTTATAATCCCCCTTACTCTTCACCCCCCTCCCTCGAAAAAGAATAAAATAAAAGATTAATTTGCTGGAGAAAACAGGTTCATGTTTGCCCTTAAGACAGAGGACAAAATTACTTTAGCATGTGTACCGTGGTTAAAACAAGTTAGATGCACGCACGTTTGCAGCCAGGTGAGAGTTATTGTAAAAGGAAGTTGAGAATGAAGAAAGCACAGAGCTAGCTCTTAAAAACTGAAGGTTACCTCCAAAAAGCAACATCGGGCATGCAAGGAGCTATCAGGGTTACTAATTGTGAGACAAAGGCTTTGTCTCTGGCTGTGGGTAGCATTGCGCAGAAAAGAGAGCACTAGCAGAAGGGTGGTGGGAAGGAGGAGGAGGCATGGAGCGATCCTTTAGACCTGCCTTCTGTGTCAGACACACGTCCCTGGATTTTTTTTTATTTTTTTTCCTTGCTAAATTTTCTGACATGGTCCCTCAGCGCTCTTTAATTATTTAAGGTGACTGTTTGTGGGTAGAGGAGAGACAACGGGGCCACAGGAGACACTTGCCCATCCACAGCAGTGCTGGGCACTCAAAGGTGACCGGGACGGTGCACGGCCTCAGCCGGCCGCACACTGCCCCAGCAGCCGAAACGTCAGTGCTGGAGCCACGCAGGTGCCCACGCAGCCACCCTGGCCCACCGCGGCCACTCGTGGGCTGATCCTGTGCCCTCCCGGCCCTGTCCAAAACTGGGACCTGTCACCCTGCGGAGGAAGTGCTTCTTCCCACAGCTTAGTGAGATCTTCATAATTGGGCTCCTCTTTTCTCTCTAAACATCTGTGAATATCATTTTGGAAATAGGCTGCATCAAATATTGGGTTTCTTATTTGAAAGGGAGCCTTTAAATCTATTTTTTTAGACATGTCTTTACCAGCAGTACTTTTAACAATAGGTTACCAGATCCATCACACAATCTGACTAAAAGCCAATATTTATTTCCCTAATTTTATAAACATTTAATAGGTCCTTATTAAACACATCAGCCAGCATGATTTAATAACACAATCAGTCTAGAAGTTTAAGAAAATTGAAAACAGGATTTGAATGTAATACAGCCACAATTACCGGAGATTATAGGCAATCATTTCCATATGTCTGCAATGGGGAGCTGCTAATCTCTGTTTGCGTGGAGGTGATTTCCTCTGGAACACTTCCCAGCCTTCAACAGCGCTAGTGCTGAACAAATTAGATTTGAAAGTCCCCAATTTTATGACTAAGGTAATATACTCTGTGTATTTAGAGAAACACTGATTTCCTATTTTAACTGGCTTCCAAATGCTGGACAGAGACCTCAGCTTCATTTAGTTTGGCTCTGCTAGGTATATGGTAAAAGATTTTTTTTTTAAAGGGTCAGCACATGTATTTTTGGGTGTCTCAAAGATACACCGCAAGTTCCCTCCAACCATAGGAGGGAAAGAGTTAGCATCATGATCCAGTGACATCATGGCTGAGGAATGCGCAGCAATTAGCCCTGCAGTACTGCAGGCAGCCTATGGCCAGGGGACAAGCAGCTCCCTCCTGCTAAACTTTAGGAGTCCTAACACCTTATTCCCTGACCTACCGCTTATGAGATCCTGAATAGCGTCACTTGTGTTTTGTGGGAATTCATCTGGTAAACTAGGCTTTTTGTGCATGGCCTTGGCTCGGCTTTGGCAGTTACTGTTGAAAATAGGACTGCTGTTGGGAAAGATTTCCTGTGCGGAGCAGCCAGGAGCTGGGCTGGTTTCAATAGGAGCCAGTGACTAGTGGGGATGGGAGAGCTGCAGGGAACTTCACAGCAGCGAACGTGCCAGCCCCTTTGGGGGATGTTGGGGGGCCGCCTGGCCTGGTGGTGTCCAAGGCATTTTTAGAATTTATTTTGTCACATGATTCACATTTATGAAATGTTTATTGCAGATTCATAGCAGAGAACCCAAATAAGAGAGTAAGACAGAAGGGAAATCTGTGCCTACCCGGTAATGAGAGAAGAGCAAAGGAACGAGTGGATTCCCTGTGTGCATGCCACATTTGCAAATGGCGTCACTCATTTCACCTCCCCGTTGCTGGACCACGGTGTTGGTGAGCTCCTTGAACAAGCCTCAAAAGAGAGACAGAGGTAGGCTGTGCTGGGGAGGGAAGGAAGGGTGAACAGGCAGCTGAATATCTGGTGCTCTTATCTTTTGAGTGCTTATATTTGTGAAGCTTGTAGCATTCTTGTGCTATTACAAAGAGCCTTTCTTCATGGGATCTGGCCCTGCAGACTGAGAATGACCCTCCACTATTTCACGAAATCAGAAAGCTGATACTTGCGCACTGGACTAGGAAATGATAAAGCAGATGCCTCCGCTGGAAAGACTCGTTTGTGGCTAGATGGTCTCCTTTCTCAGCTGAAGGAGGGAAAAGTGGCCCTTAACAGCCCCAAGTCAGGACTTCAGCACATGCTTAACTCTATCATTGTTCAAGAAAGTGCTTAAGCACATACCTGATTTAAAACACGTGCTTAATTCACCCTGACTTCAATTCATTGAAGGTGCAGAACAACACATGATGTCTGGACACTGACTTTGCTAAAAATGACATGTGGTCTTTCAGTCGAGCACGTGATTAAGGACTTTCCTGAATCAGAGCCCTAATCTGAAACTTGGGATTTTATTTTACTGTTTTTGGTCTTAGCAAGTTAGTACACTTGGACTGAAAAATCTGAAAAAGTTAAAGAAAGAAGGTGTATCTCACACTATTCTCGGTAAAAAGCAACAAACCAAAATACCCCCAAAAACACCCCACCCAGAATAAAACAACACATAGTATGGAAATGCACTTTGATTAGGAGTCATCTTGTGGCAATCGTAAGCAAACTCTTAAGGTGACCAGAGACAGCCCTTTTCAACTGCAATGACACTAGGGAAGTCACCAAAGTGAATTTTGCTACCTGTTGTCCCAATATAACTGTAATGGAAGTTACGGATGCTGAGGTGTCACGGTAACACATTGCATAAAACCTGCCATAGACCTACCTTGGACATAACAGCTGACCCAGACTGAATTTCTATATAATGAATTAAACAAACAGTGACAGGATTAAGTAGATAAAGATATTAGTTGTGTCCTTTTTATTTCCAGATAACACAGAACAAATCTGAACATATACCATAGTATTCATTTGCAAAGCTTGTTTCTATGATCTGTCTTCAGCTTGGTTAGACCAAAAGGAAAAGAACACATTGGTTCTTGTAATAAAATAAATGTACAATCCCTGCACATTACTGCCTTTGTAGTTGCTTTTACCCTAAAAAAGCCCAGCTCTGGTGCACAGTATATTTTTCATCATAAACTTGCTCGTGTATGCATTCCAGATGGCGTGAAGAAGGGGTTCAGGAATTCTAGTGGCAACCGCTAGTATTATGAAAATAAAGGTAGGACCCAGTTTTATGATGAACCTTGATCTTAAGGAGTTTATAACTAGACTGGCTCCAAGTTATACTTGGAATACATGGATAAATTTATTACATCAGTGGATTCCTTCACCCACTTAAAAAAAAAATCTGCCTTGTTCTTTTGAGTGAAGAGGTTGCTTGCAGTTTAAAGATGTTTCATGGCCTTTATTCCATATGAAAAAAGAGTTGATTAAAAGGAAGTTGGCAAGACAACAACACCCAGTATATTGTAATTATTATCCATTTGGAAACAAAACATTCTCCCACATTCTAACTATCTAGGTCGATTAACTTTGCAAAACACTGTGTTGTACAACTGTGCAACCTCATTTTGCTATGTATTTTTGATATGAAATATAACCTTTTCCTTAAAAAGGTCCATTAATAAGTATTTGCATCAATACACAAAAATATGGCAATTAAGGATGCTAGAGTGGTCTATTAAGTTCAACTTTTATTTTCCTTCTTTTCGTTTTTAAGTTCTTGCCAACAAGAAATATGAGCTCAACCGAAATAGGTTTTAGGAAGAGGGAGGCAATAGGTCCCTGTGCAGGAAAGGCTTTCAGCACATGCTTATGTTCCATTGCTTTCACTGCGATTTAAGCACATTCTTAATTTATTTGTGAACAGAGTTGTTTTTTTTATGAGGAAATCTTTACACTGGACACTTTTTTATGATAACGTGTTTGAGGCTACAGCCTTGTAAACTGGAATAAGGGTGGCACGGTGTGAGGCAGGAACCTAACCTGGGAGACAGAAACGGGGACACGAGGCTGGGCATGCCGGGAAATAATGCGGGGACGGACTGTCTGTCTGGAGTGAAATCAGGGATACAGCCAGGAGCAAGGACCGCCATGGGCGCAAATGAGCTATGTTACAGAGGCACCGAATTTATCGTAGTTTTTGCTAAAGAAAGTCTACTGCAGTTGTCTAGACTGTACAATCCAGAGGGAACTCACCTCACCTGAAGGTCATCATGTCACCCTTCTGAGATGTACTTTTGGTTACAACAGGTTGCTTCAGGAGATGCTGTTCTCTTTTTCATGATGAAGGGGGAGCCCAGGTGATGGCTTCAGCTGGATGAATCCCATCCCAGCGCTCCGACTTCATAGCTTTTCTTTTCTGTTTTCATGAAAAAAAGGAATCCATCAAAAATGTTTGTTTACCTCTCCAGCAGTAACTGGAGCAGGGTAAGGAATGGCCTTATTTAGTAAATTATTTTTTGTTAAATAATTAACCGCATTAGCTTGAAACAAGCTCCTAACATACCCATGCTACTGAGCATGAAGGAACTAGAAGCTGGTCTGTCTGTCTGCAATGCTTCCTTGATTTCTGATTTGTCTTCTGGGCTGTGGCTTAAAGATTCAAGCACATCTTGGAGTAAGACACAAGCAAGTGAACTAAACATGAGGCAGAAGCCTTTGCAGTAAATAGCCTGGCTTGTGTTATTTTTTTGCTCTTTGAACTCTAAAAGCAGTTATTTGTCATTTGTTTGATATCCCTTGACAATAAACATGATGTCTGTGAAGAACTAGTTACTGATAAGCTATCCAATAAGGTCAAAATATGCAAACAAATGACAGCAACAATAATACAGATGTTAACCACTGCATCCTCCTTTTTTTTCATAACTTCGTAGATTGTGCACTACTGTATTTTTGTTGCAAGCATGTGGTACTATTGCTTCTGCAATAATTCGCCTTCATGCACAGCAAACAGAAAGGATTTCAGGCATTTTATTTCCTTGTCAGCTTCAATAAATGCAAAACGATTTACCTAAAAGAGCAAAATATCAGGACCAAATTTTTCAAAGCTTTTTTTTTTTTTTTGTCATTCAGAAAGCAAACTGTAACTTTATAAGCAGACAAACAAAAAAAGGGTTTTTATGCAAAACTTACAAGCTCATTTCCTTTGATTCCTGCAAGTGATGTCATGGAGCCCAGCTGTTGTGTTTCTGCGATGATTTCCCTTACTCATGTTTCACCCAGTCATTTCAGGCCCTAATGGAATTACTTTGAGCAAAACTGTTTTTTTTCATGGTTCACCTCCCACATCAGCTGATACCAGGAACTCTTCTCTGGGATGCATGGAGAGTAGGTACAGGCAATTAAATAGATTTTAAAGAATGTTTTTCTCTTTTGTTTATAATCAACTCCTCACCCTAATGCAGATCAGCACACTGTTGGCATGAGGGCCGATAAGGGATGCAGACATTAAATTCTTGTCGTCTAGTTTTTATATGCTTGGTTTCTGCGGTGGAGTCCAGCAGCCTGGCCGTGCGTGTCGGCTCCCCAGCTGATGCTGGGGAGAGTTAGGTCCCTCCTGTTGATATTTGGTGTGAGGGAGGGAATTTTAATAACTAGTTTTGACCAGTTTTATTGGCTATCCTTTGCTAATGAAAACCACTACGCACAGGGCTGATTCTTGATTCCCACCACCCAAGCACCTCTCCGGACTTTGGTATAGCACCTTTGCCTACTCGTGCAGAGATTTCTCATTGGCCAAAAGTTTTCTTTTTAAAAAAACAGGTTGATGGAGCTACTATCCTTCCACACCACCACCTAAAGGTGACAGCACTCGCTGGGTTAGGGGGAATAACAGTTTAGTGCCCTTTTTGAGTGGTTCAAATCCACATGTCCCCTCTCCCAGGAGACTGTCCAATGCACTCGGGTGCAGATTCATCTGACCCAGGGTGTAGCAGATAGGTAGCAAATAACAGGATTATCTGCCAGGTAGCAGATAACAGGATTAGGGACCTGCAGAGCTGTTTTAGACTCAGTGTTTTTGGAGCTTGAAGCATCACTCATGGAAATACCAGGCTTCTCTGAAACATATGAGCTACATGTGCTTTCTCATGGAGTAACTGCATGAACAATACCTAGATTAAATGCTTGCATCCTTTACATTCCTCATGTCCATCTTTGGCTGATCTGGAGTGTGAATTGTGTGGACTTCTAAGAGCTTAAATTTGTGACACCCTTAGTGTTTTCATGGAGCCATTTTAGATGGAATATTCGATCTTGTATGCGTGCACATATCTGCATAAATATATATGGGAAAGTATCTTGTTTTCTTTGCAGTTGGGTTTTTTTTAGGCTTTTTCATATTGCTGTTATTCTTTACCTGCTGCTGAGATGTTTTTATTTTGTCATTATTTGTATTCCCATATTGATTGGAGGCATCAGTGAAGACTGAGCTAACATGCAGAAGTGAAGAGACAAAGCTCAGGAAGGGGACCACTGGCACAGGAGGTGCAGTGATAAGCCAGCAAGTACAGAAAACCACTCATCGCACCTTAAGTGCTTTACCTGAGGTACCTGTATTAAGGACACAGTTATGCTGTGGTTTCTGCAAAGTCAGGAGGGAGATTAGCAGCTCCAGAGTGACTTAGCCCCATCGAAGACATGAGTTGGAGATGCTTCTCTTTCACCCCATTAGTAGCTATAGAGATTGAGTCTGACCTATGGAGCCCAACCTGCTCTAACATGCTCTTCCACCAACCCTTATTCAGTGTGGACCCTTTCAGCCTGCCTCCTTCCCCATTTACTGTGGGGCCTCTGCCCTGCTGCCCTGCTTTGCAAAAATAAAATTAAAAAAAAATTACTATTAGAAAAAGATGGAGCATGAGGAATTCCAGCCTGAGAGGGGAATGTAAGTGAATTAATCTCTCCTGGTGAGGAGGAAATTATTTTTGTTACTAGTAAAGGTTGTTTTTTCATTGGAATTTTCTCCCAAAGCTTTCAGGCATCCATCAAAAACCCAACAGCTTAATTTCTGTAGATAAAATGTTTCACTTTTTAGTTGCCAAATAACCTCATATATTTAATTTTTCAGATTTTTTAGATGCTTTCAGGAAGTTGTCACAAGAGATGCTCCTTGGATAAATTTCCTCTCCCAAGAACGCGACTATAAAAAAAAAATCGGAACAAAGATGATTCAAGCAGTTTTGTCCTACCCAGAAACAATGCTGCAGCTAAGCTTTGACGGCCTTTTATTAAACTCAGTCAGAATCTTTCTGACCCTTTTCATGTGCCAAGGGTGGGGGCCATTGATTTGCTCTGCTTCTGCTACAGCCTGGCAGCCTGGCCTGGCCCGAGCAGGGACCCAAACTCGCTGCTTTTCAGCTGTGCCTGTCCTCTTCTCCCCCTTTCTTTTTTGTTAAATGGAAGTTGACGTAACAGAAGAGAGGAGCCTGCCAGGAGGGTGTCAGAGTCAGCAATGATCACAATCAGACATTGCAATCAGATTGCTCTACCAACTCCTAGGAAGAAATAACCATCTGTTTCGATGGTTACGGGGGGGGGAAGAGAAAAAAAAAAGATGGAGCCATATCCAGGATTTTGCATTGCAAACAGTGCCTCATTGCCTGTCAGGAAGCATTGAAATAGGGTTTGATAGTAATGCAAGTTCAGGACCTTTTGCACCAGAGGCAAACATCCAGCACTCAGCTGATGTGCAGTAAAATCGGGTACGGTGCGTATGGCAGTTTAAGTATTTCCATTTTCCTTCTGGGACCCGAGTTGGACAGTAGCCTGGGGCATCTATGGAGTGGCCTTAGCCCATCTGGCCAATGGATTTCCACCCCTTTTTCTTCTCCAGAATACACTGAAAAGCCCGTTGCCATAATTGGAAGCGGCTTGGTCTGCGGGGGTAAGTGGGGGTCTGCGGTCCTCCTGCTCGCTTGTACCCCATCCTGCACAGGTGGCTGCCCAGTGGTGGCTGCACATTGGCCTCGCTGTGTGATGCCCTCCAAACCCAGCAAATATTCCAGGCCACAGAGTGCTACCGTGCATGCAACAACGGCAAAATTCATTTATTCACTCAGGCAGGTGATGGATAGTCTGTCAATGTTTATACAGTAGACACAAGCCTAATTTTCAGGTATTAGTTGATTAACACTTGAGTCATAGTGTGTGTCCTGTGTCCAGTAATGTGGAACATCAAATGTGTGAAAAAGATTAATAGTGTGCACTGATGTTACTCAGAGGATCAATTTGTCTGGGGTTTGAAGAGGTGGTACCCTGCAGATCAATAGGAAAGGAGAAAATTAGAGTAATATGTTGAAAGAAATCACAGCCGAGTCTATGCATGGCTGGGTTACCTGCTCCAAATACTCAGCTTCTTGTAAAGACTTTCAAAGACTGCAACAAAATGTTGAGCACGTTCTCCTGTAATTTTATTTGTTTGTTTCTTACAGACCTACAGCTTCCCCAAACGGCAAGCCCTTAGCAAGGGACACAAAGCAGCCCTTGTGCGATGGGCTGAGCAGCCCACGAAAACTTTTCCCTGGCATTTTGTATGTAAAATGCTTCCCTATATTATAAATAGCAACAGGCAGGAGGGCAGTAGAAATAAATGTTGCTCTGTAAGTAAGGGAGCCAAAGTTGGGCAGCAGAAGGGCTCTTTCTGGAGAAGCTCAACTTTTCCTAAGTTTTAAAGGAGAAATATTATGGTACCTCTTTTCCCTGCTGTCTCCAAGCGGTGCCTGACAGGAGCTGCATCGCAGCAGAGTATTGGGAAGGCTGGAGCAGGTTTAGGCACACACATCCCTACAGCAGCTACTGTGCTGCAACACCCCCTGGGCTCCCCACCCCCTGACCTGCCTGTGCAGGCAGGGTATAAGCATCAAATGTGCTCAGGCCAACCTACAGAGTACTTTCTTCTGCAGTGGCAGAACCATGTCTCTTGAATTGAATTCTAGGCAGGGTATAAGCATCAAATGTGCTCAGACCAACCTACTTGCGCTTTCCATAGCAAAGTGCTCCCACCCCTTCACTCCACGCAACAGGGGGTTACAAAGCTGCCCAAGTGTGTTACAGCCCCGTTTCCCATCACTATGTTACACAGCCTGTTGCAGGAGAGCGCTTTAAGGTCTAGGAGTCTGTGGAAAGTTTCCCCACGGGAGAGGGACAGATCACTGTTATCTTAAATATCTAAATCATGGCTGGGCAAAGCTCTGGAGGGAACAGCCCTCCATCTGCAGTCAGAAGGACACAGTGGCCTCCCTTGTTTTCTCCTCTGTCTTCCTCGCTGTGGTTGCAAGTGATGCGGGGCTGTAAAGTTCTGAAAGGAGGGAGAAATTGTTTGGGGTGAGTTATCCTGTGGGCAATGCCAGCCCCAGCCCCTGCCCAGCCCATGCGAGGCGCAGAGGCTGCACCTCCCTCCCGTGGCTTCGGGACAGCTGCCGAGCGAAGAGCAGCCAGCTCGCGGCTGACTCGCACATACTGCCAAATAACAGCGCAGAGGTTCTACATATCTGTTTATCTCTGTTATTCAGAAATGGTTCCTTGCCACTGAGATAGAAAGCAGCTTTGGACAGAAATTTCAGCATATGATGGGAATGTCAGCAGTGTTATGCTCTTTCATATTTTTTTTAAAGCCTGGCTTTCTGCAAACTGACATATTTACATGCTTGCTTTATAACATTGGCATGGGATTTATGAAATCTCCTTAAAATTAATGTCTATTTCTAACAAATTTAAATTAAAAATGACCATACCCACATGAGGAATAGGATAGGAAATTTAATTTAAGGGAAAGCTGGGAATGTGTATATTTCTGTTGCATATATTTCAGACTATTTCTGTTGCAACCTAATAGCATGTGTGAATGAGTGCCTGATCCTTCAAACAAAACCTATGGAGGATTGTACTTATACAAGAAGCTGTTTTGTGAAATTAGCAGAAAAACTCAGAAAGTAAGAATTACATTTAGCAGCAGATTTTTGCAAGAATCCAAAGTCATCTGTCTGGGGGCCCACTCACCCAAAACAGGAGTAAGGAGGGAGGAAAGGAGGGTGAAGAGAGGGGCCGAGGGAGGGGGCAGGTGCTGGGCTGCAAACACCAGAACGAAGTGGCAGGGTTAACAATGAGCTGGACAGAAATGCCTTTTCCTTCCCTGCATCAGGTCCAGGCCAGCCACTCCACATAATTAGGAGTCCTTCGTATATACCCCTGCTTCGAGCAACAACCATAGCTTCCTTGCTGAGGATTGGCGTAAACTGCTCTGAACCATCATAAAAATCGTATATTCTCATTTTCTCAGCACAGGCAGTAGCAGCTGAGCTGACATGCCCCAGACCAAAGTCCAGAAGCCAGGCTTGGCGATATGTTTCCTGCACAATATATTTATATAGACAGCTAACCCGTCGCTAGTCTGCTGGCAGTTTTGCATTTTCCTTGTAAACTGTTCTTATGCGCTACAACACATCTGGGCATTCTTAATTCTGCCTCTCACTTCATTACCTTTCATAGGAGGCTCTGGGTTTACAGCAAAAGAATCAATAGTTTGAAAGTTTTAAAAAGTGCAATATTAAAAATTTAAAAGAAACCAGGAAATCATAGTCTCCATTCAGAGGAGAAAAAAAAAATCAACACAAAAATGGTTTCTTTGGGTAAGGATTGGGGCTCACAATTAATTATCTTTATACATAGCAGTTTGGGATTTCTTCAGATATTTTACTAAATCTATGTGTAAGCATGCTTGTCTTCTGGAATCCACATTAAATATATTAAAAGGGTTTAGACACGGCATGGTTTGTTGGCAGTGTTCATGCGAAGTGGACTCCAGCAAACAATCTGTTGCTATTTACAAGATTGGAAAGAAGGGGTTTGGGGTGGGGGGAAGCAGGGGGTCTGCAGGGCACGTCCCGCTGCCCAGCCTCTGCCTGCGCAGGCAGGAGCCCCAGCCCGATGAGGCTGACTTCAGCGGAGGATCAATTCCCCGCTGCAGTATTTCTTTCCCTTGAGCAGATCTAATTGAAATCAGATCTTTGTGCTGCGTTAGGATTCCTCTGGCAGAGCCGGTCTTGGCATTGTTTTCTTTACCATTTTTCCTATTACTGTTAGTACCAATCACCAGAACAAGGCAGCAAGGAGCAGAAGAGAAAAGCAACATGCTGTGAAATTGTTGAAATAATTCAAAGGTTTCCACAGGAAACATCATCTCCAAATGCTTGAACGCAACCTCCCAGATATAAATATAGTGCAGGGAAAGAGAGGGAGGGGGTGAAAAGGGAAGGGAGAAAGAGATTTAGTGATATTAAGAGGCTAAAGCAATCGGAGTGATTTGTAAATTATACAGGCGGTCGTGTTCCCCGTATAACGCACTTCGTGTAGCGCCGGAGAAAGAAGCAGATGTCTCGACAGTGCTTAACAGCCTGTTTTAACCTGGATCTGTGGTCTGCAGCACCCTCCTTGCTTTGTTTTAAGGGGTGTCATTAGACTCTTTCTGTTTTTTTCTTGCAAAGATGAAAGTTTGAAAAATAAAAGTTGATTACAGAATAAAAACATGCTTGGTTCAAAGAGGATCCTTCACCACGTGCTGAGAACAGCATCAATAACAGCCATGTATCTATTGATCGATATCTTTCAGTCATTCATGGAAACATTTTGGTTTTAGCAGATGGCATTCTTTCAGTATAATCCATTCAAGCTGATAGTAGCTGTATCATTTTACTATCTATAACACTAAAATATGCTATATTTTAATATTTTAAAATGAAAAGTCAATTCAGTTTTTTAAGACACAAAACCAGCTTATTTTCTAAGCCTGAATAGGTAGGTTAGATTTCCAAATTAATATTTTGGTTCCTAGATGTAATGTATTTTATTTGTAGAAGTGTACATTTTAGGAATGGTTAAATAATTCTACATTAAAACTGTTTTTTAATGGAAAAATAACTATTCAGTTAATCAGAATTTCCCAGAAGCAATGGTTATGCTTTTGGGAGAAAATTTTGTTTTGTTAGAAGAAATGGAAAAGCTTTCTGTTTTTGAAACCATCATTTTGGAGTTTTTGTAGTTTGGTTGAGCAAGAAAGATAAATTCTACACAGGAACATTTTAATGAAAATCATTTTTATTTCATTTTGGCTGCAATTTTGTAATGAGAGGGAGGGGACCTTTCTGCAGCTAGTTCTTCTGAGTAGCCAAAAATCCCCATGCCATCGTGGGAGTAGCTTACATTTTGGAAATTAGTATTTAGGTCTTTGATGGTAGGCAGCCAGGTTTGAAGCATTCCCCTTAGGAAGTTGCCATCTCTCCTATTGTCTCCAGGAGCTCAGCAATTCCTGGGAGCTCCCAGCACCCCCCTACCACAGGCTCTCTTTGTCTGTAAACAAACTTCAGCTCGGCTCCCCCCCTCCAGCTCTCTAACCCTTTGCATGAAATCATTACCAGCTACTTGCAATGAACATGCCATTCTTCAGCTCACAATTATTGTTGTCAGCTTCACATAACAGTTCATCCCTTTTCTGCTTAATCAGAGGCATTAGATTTCAGGTATTCATGGAAATGGAGAAGAGTTTTGAGGTTTCCAAATACTTCTTTTAATGAATCTTGTGATATTTTTAACAAAGAGGTCAGAAATACATATTTTCTTTTTTTCTAAATGTTAACAAAGTACAGAAAAAGAAAGAAAGAAAGGGTGGGGGAAGTAAGTTTCCAATGATTTTAGTCTGGTGACTGCATGTCCTTTGTGCATCTGTTCAAGTATTTTGTGGTTTGCATTTACGTCTGTATTTGCCCAATTTACAGCTTAAAAAAAATCAATAGTAATGTTATATTTTCATGAAACCAGCATTTTTTAACTGAGATCTCATGAGTAAATTAAATTTCATCCAAGCTGGATTACATCCAAGTTGGATTACAGTTGCAGGCCCTGATCCTGCAAATGCTTATGCACATGAATATTCCCAGTTAGTTTATGCCTTGGGCTGGGACTTGAGAGACCTGGAACCTAGTTCTAGGTTTGCTATAGTCTCCCTCTTCCCCAAGTCCCTTATTTGCTCTGAATCTCAGTTTCTACTATTTACTAAAAAAAAGAAACAAAGAGAAAAGATGTGCTAATGTTGACAGTTGACTTGATGTTGCATATATTTTTCATATATATTTATGAGATATCACTTGCTGTGGTCATATATGAGCTATGAAATCATAAAATATATCAAATATTACGGTAAAGCAGGCCTAATTAGCTATGCTCATCCCAGAGTCTCCTGAAAACTAAAGTCAGTCTGTGACAGAAAAGCTCCTATTGAGGATTCGCTGCTTTTCCTCTTGCTCTTCAATATCCTTTTTTTTCTACATCCTCCTGCTCCTGGCATAGGCAGAAAATTAAAGTAAACAAGAGCATGGCTAAATCCTTCCATGCAGGGACCCTCTTTTTAGTCTGCACTGCTTTAGGGCTGACAAAATGGAGCTACCATATTAGAAACAAATACTGATATGAATAAATTCCAATACAAAGTTTCAGAGAAGCAAATGTTATGTCAAAAAAAGCGAACCAGTGGAGCAGGTGGACACAAATGCTATAGTGCAACGCACAGAACAAAATTGCCCATGTGGTTGAAAGATGATCCTTGCTGTAAGCAGTTCTCTAGGCTACAACATAAAGTAGTACATGAATTAAAACAGGATCCTAAGCCTTGGAGATATTAAATGTGACTTAATATATTATTGCATGTCAGCTGAGCTACTGTAACTGCCTGGGTACCAACTCTGCCTCAACACCATTCATGCCAGGCTCGGGGAAGTCATACCACCCCGTAACTGCCATAAGGGCTAAGAGCTTATATATTGACTGTTGCCATAGCTCAGCTGAGGTTCTGCAATTTGTTCTGCCACAGGAATTTGGGCTTGTTCCTGAACCCCTTGTGATCTGTGAAGGTCTCAGAAGTAGCTTGAGGGAAAATGGGGAGAAGGAGGAGATTTACCCATTTGTTCATTTGCAGCAAAATAAAAAAGCAGCCTGCCAAGCCATCCTTAAAAAAAAAAGTTGGTGAAAAGCTTGCCTACTGAAAGATGGAAATATCTTAAGAATGATGCTTTTACTATTCACCATAGTGTAGGTGATAGCACTTATGGAGCAAGTGAGAAGGGGTCCCACTGCAATAGACCCTGTGCAGACAGGGTAGTAAAAATCCAAATCCCTGAAGAGTTCACAGTCAGCAATGATTAACCAGCCCAAGGGCCTGGAAAATAGGAATGAAACACACTGCTTAACCCTTCACTGGTCTGGAAACCAGTGTAGTGCATGGCATGCACCAAATTTCTTTTGAATGTTCATTAAAGTTAGCATGTTCCTTTGCAGTTTGTAATTTTTATTGTGGGTGTTCTGTGATGCGGCAAACCCTGATCCCTTTGCCCCAAAGTGGAACTGAAGTTCATCTTATCAAGCCCAAGCTCTAGGAAGTGAATATAGCAAATAAATAAATAAATGCAAAACAGAGACGATGAAATTAATTTCTCTATTCTCCCCAAATGTCTTATAATATTGCTGTCTTTATGAGACTCAGCTTTGTGAGGTAATACAGCTTATCAGATATTGGACATTAGGTATACCAAATTATATGCATATATTCCTCACTATAACACCAGAAATACAGATATGCATATAAAATAACTTCTTTTCTATATAAAGCCTAGGCATCTGGCGCATCTTTTCCAGTGCATTACATTACTCTTCCTCCTCACCAAACACTAATGACTGCAGGACACAGACTTCCCTTCCAATCAATGTATGCGCATCCCCTCCTTGAAAGAAGACCATTATCCTATGGTATTTAGGTGAAAAAGCACCCGATAAGATCTTAGAGTGGCTGTGGCAAAAAAGATCCACCGTGATTTATGCGAGGTGCATTGGGAGCTGTCTGATGTGAAGTCAGCAGCTGAAGGGCAATGAATAATTCAGCACTAGGATCCGTCACATCATCTCTCTTCCCGTGTTATTGCTGTTTTTACGTAATTGCAAAGTGAAAAATAAATTGATGTCATAAAGAAAGCGGCATCATTTGTCTGGAAATACACATAAGAGTTATAGGTACATTTCTGCTGCTTTGTGAGCCCTGTATGATCTTACTGTGTGCAAAATTAAAAATGTGTCTTTATTAACACCTTCTCTAGGGTTAGATGGGTGATCCATGCAGCATGACATCTTTTACATTGGTGTTAGTAGCCTGCATTGATAGAGAATGATGTCTTTGAATTGCTTCCTTTGAGCACTCCAGTGCCATTGCCCTTGCTCTGTGCTTCCCTAGCAAAGCTTTAATGCAGACCTGGAACTGAGGCGTCTGCCTGTATCGTAAGGGAAATTTTGTTTGTTGAACTGAGGACAAAAGTAAAGCTGGGTGGAAGGGGTCACCTGCCTCAGGGCAGATTTGGAAAGAGAAGTTGTGTACAATGTTGCATTTTCTTACTCTGTGCATCCAACTTGAAGAACCCCCCAAAAAATAGGATTTGGTTAGTGGGCTTGCTGATTCTGTACAACGTAAAAAGCTCAGCTGGCTGGCTAGATATATACACACAGAGATAGACATATACACATACATCTCGTGCTTTCATAATGTTCTTAGTGTTCATAGGAATTGGTGAGCAGAGGAGCCAGTTCAAGGGATGCTTTCCTTGCCTGTAGGCTGACATTTTGTACTGACTCACAAGATTTAGGTTGTATGAGAACCTGGAATGCCCCAAAATTCTTGCATTTGGGGCTGGAATTTTGGGTTTGGCCCCTTTCAGAGATAGGTCTGAAAAGTAGAGTTCAGACCAGGACCAAAGAGATTGGGACATGATCTGGGAAAAGATCTGACTTACTTGTTCTCATTTTATGGTGAGGAGTGCGTTATCCATCATTGTGTCTAAGTGTGACTTGTGCTCTATGCCTTTCTTGCTGTTATTATTTCATGACTGGAAGAAAAAAAACAATTTTGGTGTATTTCTGCCTTTTAATCTGAATTGTTCCAAAAGATGTCATAACCAGCTCCAGCCTCTGACTTTCCTGTCTTCCTTATAAAGCACAATCCCTCCTCTGTTCTTGACTTTGTCCTTGCCTCACTAACGCGAGGCTGATGTGAGCAAATGCTATTTCTTAGGAAAGTTCTGACTCAACAATGTAAGCTTTTCAAAGGAGAATGAATGCAATCTGTGAACTGAATTGGCAATGCAGGCAGATTAGAGGAAATGCTATGCAATACCCAGATCATGCCATTTTAATATCTAAAGATGATTGCTTTTAGGAAGGAGACAATAGGTTTAGCATAGAGGTGACAAAACATATTCTTTTTGCCTTTCCTCTTGGTAAACAAACTTCTTTCAGAAATGGAATGAAGCTGTATTATGCAACACTGATGGAAAGGGGAAGACGTGGCATGGGGGCTGTCCTCCAGCTGGTAAGATAATAGGTATTTACCAATGGGAACCAGTGGGCTGCGGAGACCTTCTGGTACCTTTTGTCTTTCAGGGCTTCGCATTCTTTAAGTTAGGTTGTCAAAACTGAAGGGCTCTGTGGGTTTTTTTTCCATTTGTATTAGTTGCTTTTCTCAAAGGCCAGGTCAGCTGGAAAAGTCTTCAGTTTTAGTGTCAAGCATCCCTCAGAAGCAGGTTTTAAAGGAGGGCTGGTGAGCGGGAAGAGTAGCAGAGGGATGCTGAAAGAAGGGACGACACCTAGAGTAAAGGGGTGTGAGGGGTAATGAAGGTTGGAAGAAAATTATTCAGTTAACAGACAAGATCTGCAATTCTTAGCAGTTAGGCAAAACACCTCTGCAAAAGACTCATTTTGAGTTCTCAGTATTTCCAGCTGATTCTGTGAGATCAGACTTTTCCCCAGTCCTTCCTTAATTTGTCTCTGTTGTTCTCTTCCAGCCCTGCCTTGGAAGGTGGAGGCTGGTATATCAGACTTGGCTTTCTTACCCTTCGAACTGACGTTTCTCCAACACTAGGGAAAGAAATTACTCTATTGTATACCCTGTTTTCCATCATCTGAAGTAATGGAGGGCTGGGATAGGCTGATAGTGGGAATAATATAGTTATTATTGCTTCTGTATGCTAGGGAAAAAGTCTTGACAGAAGAATAAAAAAAAGCGAGTGTAAAGACCACCAGCTGGACAGTGTAGTAGAGTTTTCTTGTTTATCAAATCCTCAACATCATATGTGACTACCCTGTGATGATCTATAGTATCACCAACCTACATAAACTGGTTGTAACCCAGTCTAAAAAATGATGAGGCTTGATTAATGCTCACAGGTTTATTATTTCTAAAAAACATTCCAATTTTTTGGTTTTGCTTATGGGTTCCAGGCCTTTAGCACATGCATTATTAAACCCTTCTCAAGCACAGTGACACTGTGAAACATCCTGCACTTCCTTTTTAAAAAAAACAAAGGAAAAAAGAAAAAAAAAGAAAAAAAAGAATGAAACCTAAATCATTGCAAAGTTACTTAAGTCAAAGAACTGGAGCTCTCTTAGGAAACAAAAGTTTGCCAGGCTCTCAGTAACATGGTGAATTTTGACAGCACTGCAGGAATTTTGGACTTAGCAATTTCTTACTGAGTTAAAATAGGACAGAAAAAGAAAAAGTAGAATTTTAGAAGTTCCTTTTTCTCTTATTGCTACTACATTTGTTGTCTGGGGTTTTTTTCCTTGGGTTTTTTTCTAGTTTTTTTTCTGCTGAGCCTATTAGTTTAATGCTGCAGGTGTGGCCCTCCCCACCAGGTGATCCTCGATCTCCTTGGCCCTTAGCCCATATTCTCCTGATTCATTCAGTGCTCTCAGGTCTCTCGTGTTTTTGTTGTCTCTGTGGTCCTTCTGACAGTGTTGGCTGGTGAGCTGCTTCTAGGTCTTGCACCAACATCCTTCTCTTCTGATTGCAAAGGCAGCTCTGTCCCATCTTCCCTTGTCATCTCCTCCTTCCAGGCAGTGTATCTCCCACTGAAGGACAAAAGGTAAGTGACCACCTTTATTTTCACTGGCTTAAATGACCCTGCACCAAAGAAGTTTTGTTTCTTAACTCCCCTTATGATGTAACAAATTGCAGGTTCAAGGCAGAGGTTACTACAGTGGTAAATAACAGGTATTACTTACTTCTCTAGCTCAAGCAAAAGATTATTTTTGTCCAGGATTCCTGGCAACTTAATGGTAATTGAAGCAAAAACTTGCCCATATGAGCAGCCCTACAATATTTTTCTATGGAAATAAAGAAGTGACAAAGCTACAAAGTAAGAAAAGTTTGTAGCTAGCTTCTGAAGATACTTTTAAAAAAATGTAATGCTAAAAAAAAAAAGTAGCCAAAAAACCCACCTACTGGAAAGTGCCCTTTATAATCTCCTTTTAAAAAATGTGCTTTGCCTTTTGAAAATAAAATCTCAAGCAAATAACAACCTCCTCCTGCTCGCCCCCACACCAGCAATCTTGAATATTTCAGGGATTGTAAATAATGAGGACTTGATTATTTTCATGGAGACAATGATGTTGTTCTTGAAAACACTTAACTGGGGTCTTGGTTTTAAGGAGAAATATTCCTCAGTGCATTATTGCTGTGAATTGTAAGTGCTGAGTTTCCAAGTATTTCCAAGCACGTGCTTCACATTAAAACGTAGGGTTTTCTTCTAATTTTTCATCCGTTAATGGATAAACTCTACTGGGGTTTTGAATGCAAAGACATCAGAAAAACACATGGATAATTTATTTTGGTTTATAAGCAAAGTTTATCTAAACTCACTTGCATGTGTTGTCTTGTAGCTGGTCATACAAAAAGTAAACCAGAACTGTCACCTGAATTCTATTTTATTACATGTACCTTTAACACTAAGGAACTGTATAATCCAATATAGGATGTAGGTGAGAAGAGTCTAATCCAAACCAATAGTTGATGTTGTATTCCTTTTTCTGATGCTTAATTTCTAGCAGTTCCATGAAAAGTTAGGTAGATGCTTTCCTGATGTGGATAATAAGGTCATTTCAAGTGCATGTTACCTGGACTGTGCTCTCTTGGATCTGTTTGGGATAGTGAAAAAAATTTACTTCTATCTGATACCAGAATTGTTTTGCACAAAATATATAGGGGGGAAACCCCCCAACAATTCAGCAGTTGTGTTCTTGCAAGTTTAATTTGGAAAGTAATCATATGTTTCCTATAAAGCCTGTTATAGCTGTTTGGGGAGGGGACTGGGGAAGGGATCTTGTTTGTTTTATGCCCGGTTTAGTTTCTGAGAAATGCTTTCCTTTCCGTTTGAAGAAGTAACTGCAGCACAGTATTGCTGAAACCAGAACACTAGTGAGCTTACCTGACCTACTGGTTCCAGTTTGGTGTGAGTCTCACTCACTTCATGCAATTGCTGAAGTTCAGTATGACAAGAAAAATCTGCCAGGACCAACCATCACTGAATCAGAGCTGCAGGAATGTAGCCTTTCTGCTTCAATGGCATCTGACTGAAGCAGGAACAACAGGAGGTTGGAGCAGAGGCTTTAAGCTGTGACTTTATTGCTTTTGTTGCTGTTAAAATATAGTATTACCACAAATTGTGCAGCCCAGGTTGCTAGCTTTGAGGCTCCAGTCTCAGTCTCCATGTACAGCATTTTCATTGATCCTTATCTAGACAAGCAACTTGTTTTGCTGTTAGGATTATAATCTTTAAGAGAGTGATCAGCGTAACCCATGTTCTTTCCTCCAGCACAAAAATATACACTAATTAAAAATGTTTCTAGGCAGCTGGTACTGGTGTGCGAGACTAAAAGAAGTTCAGCACTTCTGTGGAGAGGAAAGGGAATCCCAGTAACAGAAGAGTTTATAGTCAATCATTTGAGGTCAACATGAATGCTGCAAGGTTTGGGTCATTTTGTTCATGTTGCTAATAAGAACCATTTAGAATATGACTCTTTTAAGCAAATTGTCTTCCCAGAAAACACAAACCAAATGAAACTGGAGCATTTAGTTCAAGCCTGTAATGTGGCATACTAATTAGTCTGTAAAAATTAATTAGCATAAGGAAGAGTAACATACTGTGGGCCAAATTCTATGGTGACTTCAATGGGAGAAGTGCCTGTATACCTGAGGGTAGTGTTTAGATGGCCCTTTGATCTTAAATTCTGGAGCTCAAGTGCCAAACTTTATTAAAGATTAATTTTTGGAGCCCATTTTTAAAATACGGACAGCCATTCCCAGGGGCAGATGCATCCAGCCTGTGGCTGGGGGAAAGGTGACACTACAGACCTTGCAGAAAGCAGCTTCATAAGGCTGGGAACGTTGGCAGTTTTAAAATGTAGCTTCAGACCCCGTAACCCCGCTTCTTCCAGCAAACAGGCACCTGATTTCTGTTCTCACGAGATGACTAAATGGTGCTGCCCCTTTGTACAGTGAGGGAAAAAAGGCAAGTCCTGTGAAGAGTTGCCCTGTCTTATGTCAGTCATCTGTGGACGTTTATAGTTAAAGAAAATAGGAGAACATCCCACTGCATACGGGCATCTCGGATATGGCTCTTCAATGGGGCTTTGTTAATGGATTTTTTTTTATTTTTTTTTTACTCTCTGTAATTGTTTTACTTTTTTTCTATTGTTCTAAGATATTATTTTTTTAATCTCCTCCAGTCCCTAGATCTCACACCCATCCCTACCCCAGGGGTTGCTGACACCCAAGTGTGACAAATGCAGAATCAGCAGTTTGCATGGCAGTGCCCTCATGGGGGCAGGAGGCTCTGGTATGGCAGAGTAACGATAATAATTTTTTAACCCAGTTTCCTTTCAGACTAATTCTCAGTTGGGCTGTAGGATTTAAATCTCTGATATCAGGCAACTGCCTCCTCTCCCTCGAATGCTGCAATAGACTATTCTTTTTTGCAGAATATCAGGAAGAATGATAAATTTGGATATTTATGTAGTGGTAAAGATATTTCATTGTATCATTGGCAAAGTATTAAATATAGCCTGGCAATATTTGATGCACGTGCTGTCGTCACTTTTCTGGGTAGTGTTGTTATTCCTATTTTTCAGATGACAGGTCAGGGAAACCTACAAAGCTCTCACAGAAATCAAGGGTCAGGTGCCTAAGTATTTTTCTGGCTCTCAGTCTATATCACTTGTCCACAGTGATGTGGGAAATGGAGGACTGGTTCCATGCTGAGCAGCTCTCGCAGCACGTGCCTTGGTGTCTGCTCCCTTGTGCTGGGAGCTCGGTCCCAAGGAAAGCTCTGTCTCATAATCTCAGAGATCTGTGGTCAAGCAGCTCTGCTACAGATGGAGGGCAAATTTTTCCTACAGCAGGTAGAAAATGATCCATTACCATTTTGTGTGCCCAGCATGGAGAGGTCAGATGGCTGAGGCATATGTGAAAATAAATATCTTTAGAAATCAAAATAGAGTTTCCTAAGGATTGTATCTGACTGAGTAATGACATTAGTGTTGTCTGTAAATGAACATTTCACTAATGTAAAAGAATTCCTTTTTTGGCCATACAGTTTTCTGGTATATGTATTTTATTTATTTAATAAAGGGAGCTTTATTTTCTCACTTTGTGGATAACGTAATTTGAGCTCATGACTCTTCCCTCTTCAAATGGTGTCAGAGCAGCTCTGGTGGGTATGTCAGGTTGGAGTGGTTTGGGTGATGCTCCCCGAGTCCCAGCAGAGTCATAGTTCACGGGCTTCCCTCTTCTTTTTTGGCAGATAGAGTATTGGATGCTGATCCAACATCCTAGGAGAATGATCCTTTTCTTTTTTCACATATCTCAGCTGAGCAGCTGAAGAGCTGACAGAATTAAATTACATTGCTGCTGCTGCTATTAACAAAGAGTAAAGAGAAACTGTTACATCTGGCTCCACTTCTTTGCCAGAGTCTTCGTTTAATTGTTTTCTAATTTGAAGAAAACCACAAATGACAAGATGAAACTGCTAGAAATGTAAATACAAGAGTCAAATTGCTCTTGTCAGATTTCTAGTTCACAAACCACGGTAATGTGATTCTGCATATCTGACCAATAAATAAGGGTTGCAGCGAGTGGATGCTGTTGATTTTTCTCTCCATGTTCGCAGGCCCCTCACTTATGGTCACAAAAATGCTTTTATTTGAAAGAACGTTGAACGTGCTGAATTTAAGGATCCATCCTGACAGCTGCAGACTTCTTCAGTGCATGCTCCAGAACAGCTTTCCTCCTTGGCAGTAAATGGGGAATCCAGTTTGAGCTGGCTGGAAAAGGTTTCGTTATTTATTCTCTGCCACTTTTACAATGATTTCTTTTTTTCCCCTCCTCATTTTAGTCAGGAAATGGTGAAATATATTTGAAGAATACAGAAAGTTTCACAGACTGTGGTATGAAGGGTCATCCAATTTCTAAATGCATGATCAAAAGTCAGTAGTTATGATCTTTCCTGAAAAATACAAACAAAATAATACCACTAGTCAAAGATTTTTCTCTAATAATTTTGCAAAAAGTTTCATCCTCAGATAAGAAATTTAGAGCAGAGTATTCCTGAACAGATTGTTGGTGAAGAATAAGGTTTATCCTTTGGAAAGTCCTCATGAACAGCAAAGTTAACTAACGTTAGTTTACAAATTGTTTGGTAGTCAAAAATAAGAACTTGACAGTTAAAATACAGAAATGCAAACACAACCTGCAACCTAGTGTCTCTTTTCAAATTGATGTCTGACACTTAGAAACTTATAGTCATGGTCCTGAGCTCCACTGGGCGCATTTACACAGTCAAATAACAAAATCAGTCACCACTAAGGGATTCCCTGGCTGAAAGAAATTCCCAGGTAATATAAGGACCCTTTATTCCTTTACGAATACATTGCAGCCTATCAGTGCTGGCAGTGTATCGCAGACAGCTGACCCTTTTGTGAGATGTCCCCACTGCAGCTTTGAATGACACAGTTGGCCAAGGTGCTGAAACTCATATATTTCCTTTGAAGCTGCCCCATTGTGGAGGCTAACAACCTTACTGGATTGATCCTTATCTGCTGCATGGGTCAGCTAGCAGTTCGGTTTGAAGGACAGCTCGTTGGGGCTGCAGTGTCATGTGTGGAGTGTTATAAAAATGCTGCTTTTCCAATCTGTTTGAGTTTGGTTTGTTTGCCATGGAGTTCTTGCAGTGAAGCTAAACATTGCTCGTGACGTGACTTAAACACAGAGCTGCAAGAGAGGAGCGGAGCCCTGGGGGGGCAGAGAGGAGCACAGCCAACAAGCACCAGTAGAAAGTGCAGCTGTCACAGAAGAGAGAGAAGTTAAAAAGGGAAGCGGAAAAAAAGCCTTGACTGTCCCTCAGGGGCAGGGGCTGCTGTCATTCCAAGTGCCGACAGCTTTCCAAACCTAAACCAAAGCTATAAAATATGAAATATAATGAATAAAAGTTGGCACCCACCCATGTGTAGCTGTCAACCTAATAAAAACAAAACTATCTGGCAGCTGGCACTTAGGTGCTGTGAGATGCCAGTCCTGGACTCCTGCAGAACAGGTCTTGCCTTTGTCTTCTACTTCTGGGTGTTTGCTAGATTTTAAAATGTGCACCAAAGGGTGAGAAAAGAGGCACCTCCATGCCTAGGCAGACCTTGGTCATCAAAATAAGCATCTCCAAAGTATGTGTCCCTTCACACTTTCCCGCTTAGAGAGGAAAAACAGAAAGGGAGTGGTGGAGGCTGGATGTTACAACATTTTGGCTCCACTTCCATTGCCCACATTCCAGACAGTTAGAGAGATGAGTAGGTCAAAGCAGTTGATGATGACATCCCTACATCTCCACTCTGTGAGAGTCGGGTTTTACTCTGGATTAGATTTAGACTGGATTGGGTGTCCTCACGTCACATGTGGTTTGAAGAGGTCTGAAGGACCAGGTGCAGATTTGGCCTTCATGTTCCACAAGAAGTTGGGGCACATTTGGCATTCACCTGGACTGGAGCATCTCATGTAGTTTCCTCCAAAAGGGATCCCATTCATGTGTGGAGGAACCACTGTGATTGAAGGCAATGCATGGTAGATGGGGATGAGCAAAAGATTCACTTCAGAGCTGCACCAAGCTGAAACACTAGCATAGACACAATCGGGGTGCTGCATAATGCTTTAAGCAAAGAACATTCTTAAGAGCAGAATGTGTCATTTGGGAAGCAATCAGGTTGCGATGCTCTGGTTTTTTGGCCTGTGCTCACTAGGGAGTCTGGTTCCCCAGCTCTGGCTGAGAGGCAGACTGCTTTCCAAGTCGACACTAGCAGAGTAAGGTACCATGTGTGGGAGGAATCGTGGCAAACTCAGACCTTTAATTCCAATGTAATCCTAAGATATTATACCTGCCTTGTGCCCCCACACTCCAGGAATAATTGCATTGCAGGCATTTTTTTTTTTTACATTTTCTCTGAAAACCGCTCCTCATTATAAAAGAATCTACCCTGAGTGTGTCTCACTCCTCACAGAAAAATTGCTCAGTGGAATCTCCTGTGAATCTCCCCCTCTATAGGTTAGAAAGTATTTGTTCATTTTTATGAAGGGCAGCCTCTCGATATTTAGTGCAAACAGACCATCCCTAAGGCACCTGACACTCATGGCAAACAGACAAGTCTTTCGGTAAATGACAGTGCCCCTGTAGAGTGGAGAAAGCAGTTGGTTACAGACATTCAAGGGCACAGAGTGAAGGTTTCCATTGCAGGGACAACACGTTCGTGGCTGGGTGCAGCCTCCTTTGCTTGTCTGCCAGCAGACTTGATCATGCTTTAAGGGTCTGGGACTTGCTCCTGTTTTTAACAAAATAGGTTCCTTCTTAGCTGCTGTGAATTTGTCAACCATCCCCTCCCAACTTTCACTGGCACTGAACCAATCTATACCACTCATCCCACTGGCTCATGGGCTCTGATGGTGATAGAGGGAACCTGCTTCCCATCAGAAAGGTTGACTTAATACTGTGCACTTCAGTTGTATAGATCATCACAGAAAAAATAAAACCAAGTCTCTATTGAGAGAATTTGAGAGGATCTCCTGTTGTCATTGTGTACTACAATATTTGCATTAAAGGCTTCCCAGTTAAGGGAATTTTGCAAACAGGCACTTACAAATGTAGTGCTCCTCTCTCAAATCTGAAGTAAATATGGCACCCAAAGAATGGCCATGAGTAACTGGTCCTCCCTCCTCTGAAACACATCCACCATGTGCACATACATAAAAGCATATGCATACATGTAATCCTATATAGCTGTTTAGGAGCATTTGCATGGGCTCAGAGGTTTTCATGGCTGAAACGAAATTTTCATTAAAAATAACCTATGTGAAGATGTGATCTGTCATAGCCAACCTACTAATGGTTTTGCAATATAGGTAAATAGGTGTGCTATGTATTGTTTATCTGGCTCTTACGTGTAATTAAGGTTGTTGTAGAAAGATTTGCTTCCAATTCACTCTGCCTGTGGGTCTGCCTAATGTCTGCTGAGATCCCTGTTTTATGTCACTCATTGCAATGGGGAGGCTATTGGAGTTTGCTCTTATATATCAATATGCTCTTGTGTCAAGATAATAAAAGAGCAAAAATGGAAGTGTTTGTATAGCAAACATGAAGATCCAAGTGAAGCTATAAGGCCAGCTAATCTGGGCTTAAACCATGGATCCTTTTCACTTACTGGAGTTTTAAATGGTAGCCATGTAATTACTTTTTTCTGACACCTGAGATTACCTTGATTACCTTAATTTTTCACGTAAGCTACACTGCAAACCCCAGCAAAGGGAATTTCAGCATGGATATCAGATATGAAATGTTGTCAGTGAGGGTGACCCACTGCTGGAACCTGCTCCCATGAGATGTGGAAGACTCTGGTCTCATTTTAGCCATTTAAAAATGTGTTCATACTAGGATAGTTGTCCGGTATCCCACAAAGTTTAACACTGAGAAAGACACCTTCAGAGTCAGTCCAGCCAATCTGTCCTGAGATATGTTGAAATCCTTGCAGAGGTACCTGCTTTTCTCCACAGACTGCTGAAGGAGACTTAATGAGTAATTTAGACTACATAGTTAATTTCTAGAGAGCTAAATTTAGATTATGTCAGGTTAGTCCTGCCCATAGAGGCTTTCCAAGACATGCTTTCACTGAACCCCTGGCTTCCTTCTTTAGATGCCTGGATCGCTGACTGCAAACCATGGGATATGCGATACAGGACATCAGGCTAGATAACAGCTTGGATAATCACAATGGTCCCTTCCTCCCTTAAAAATCTCAGATTTGAAGATAGGGCCAGGACTGCAGTATGCAGTTCGCATGTTCCATTGAAAAAGTCAGAACTGAGAGGGAAGAAGTATAATCCGCGGAGGTGCTGTCTGAAGCTGCAGATGCTTTTCCAGATAGGAGATCTGCATATGGGGAGAGCTTGAACAATGGACCATTCAGGATGGTCTCTCTGGGACAGTACGTGGGTTGTTTTGGCTGCAGAAAGAATCTCCTTTGGAGAAGATATTCTTTCCTCGCTCTTGAGAGAGGGAGACAGAGTAATGTCACTAAAACAATGCCTCAGAAAGACCTTCTAGGGAGGTTTTTCTTTAGTCTCATTTGAAATGCTAGAAGCCCAAATTTTTTTGTGTTTTTGTTTTAATGATACATTCTTGCAAGGATTCAATCTGTCATCAGAGGGTGTATGAAATTCCCTCTGACAATTATGGGGGTTCCACCCATAGATCAAAAAAAAAAAAGAAAGAAAGAAAGAAAAGAGGAAGAAAGAAAGAAAGAATAGCTCCCTGCCTATCAGCAGCCCAAGCCCCACAACTGCACTGTGCCAAAGGCTGCACAGCATGTAAGTTGTTGTGATCATTCCCATCAGAAAGCAAAATTGTTAGCTAGGAACAGCTCAGAAGATTTCACATGGGTAGCGCTTGCACGCACCCAAATTAGTAGCAGGTGTTCTAGCCTATTGTATGTTAGTTTTGCAGTGGAAAGTACTGCCAGGTCAACGATAGAAGGGGTTCATGCCTCCTTCTCAACCCCCCTCCATTCTTCAGCTTCCAATCCATGCGGATCCCTGGCTTGGCCATCCTGCATGCTTTCTTGTCATCAATACCATCAGTAATGGTTTCCTCGCTTCGGGTATGAGTCGGGTTGTGCTCCGTGCCAGAATGCTTTGGAAGGAAATCATTCTGAGTCAGCCTAATGCCATAACAAGCTCTGCAACAGCTGCAGCAGTGATATGCTGGCAAGCTGTGTTGACCTTTTAAAATGAATAAAGAATTACTATTTCCACAGTACATATAACTCTTGTCCCAACCCCTATCTGTGTGCCCAGACAGCACAGGCATGCTGCTGAATTTGCAAGGAAGCATTTTTTATTTTTGCTTTTTTTTATGTTACATTTTATCAAAACCTGTAAAACTATTTTACAAAGGTTAATCCTCCGAAGTTTAAAGTCAAAATATCCCATTCTAGAGGATGGCAAACAGGCTCTGAGAGGTTAAAGAATTTTGTAATGATCATACAGTGCACTTGTATGAAGCATGAGAATAAAACCTGGAACTTTCCGGTCTCAGTTCCCTGTTAATCCAAGCTCCATCCTTTAAAGAAATGTGTAACTGAAGAAACAGGGTGTGTATACAGTGATCTTTTCCAGCAGTCTGCAGTCTAGAGATTTCCCAAGCCAGAGAATCTGAAACCCAAATCTTGTTTACTAGCCACTTAACAATCTCCTCCACAGATTTGCCTTTCATCCGATACCTATTGCTGTCCTGTAAGCCAGGATGGTGGTCAAATGTTTGGAGATCTTCACTCTACATCTGGTAATCTGGCACTGTTCCTTGGAGAAGAAAGGCTGTACTGACAAACTCCAATTAAAAAAGGTTGTATCATAATTTAGTGGAGACTGACTGGTTTCACCAAGTCAGTGATGAAAACGGAGACAACAGCACTTAAGCTCACCAAATCATGGCAATGAAGATAGTGGGACACTCAAATTCTAGAGCTGTGTAGAGTTGTACAAATGGCCTGGGTATGTATTGAATTTTGTCCATTTCAGTGATGCAGTAGGAAAAATCCATCTATTGACCCAAAGTATAAGAGACACCAAGCTTATGGGAAATAAATATATTTCCATTAGTGTGCTTTCATATTACATTTACATTCAAAAAATGTTGATAAAATTGTTACAACTGCATTGTCAGGAACGTGGACTTACTGAAACTGCTATTTTCTTGCTGGAAAGAGGGTTAGTTTAACAAAGTTTTCATCACTAGATAGTTTTTTAAATGTTCTAAAATGCTTTCTTCCAATATTTTCCAAATTAAAAAATATTTTTTTTCTGACTTTTTGAAACAAAAAGATCACTCAATGCCTACAAAAATAGTAATAATTAAATTAAACATTTTAAAACTATTTGAGACAAAATGTTTCACTTGGCCTGAACTGTGTCTCCCACTCGCAGCAATTGTCATATTAGACTTTCATCTCAATTCAGGATACAACTTTTTTCTAAAACTGTGACTATCTTCATGGATGAAAAAAATTTTCCCACCCAATGTTAATGTCCACGTAAGAGCACAAAAGCTATTTTTTATGAAGATGCACTAAAATCAAGGCTGTTGTCAATGAATCATGAAAGTGGGCTTGCTTGTTGAGGTTTCCATAATTCTCTAGGAAAACTCTTATTTTCTACCTCACTCTGTACAGGCAAACAATGTACGCTGGAGACATTGTGGTCCATATGGAGAGGGATGTTGAACCCAAGCCAGATGTTTGTAAACCTTAACTTTGAAATGTGGCACAATACCACAAGCTGTCAAGTTGTGTAAAAGCTGAAGCAAAGACAAAAACAGAACGTAATATTTACCAGATGAGATTTCTCTGTAATATTGTTGGAATTTTGGGAGTATCCAACTTTCATGGATTTCGAAATGAGCCCTGTATAATTTTTTTTCTTCTCTCTCTCTTTCTCATGAAGAGGGATAAGGAAAAAGCCCATGCTAATAAAAAGGAAACATTTTACATGGGCAAACAATGGACTTAGAATGTCCTTGGGCAATTTCATATGGGTATATATTTCCTTGAAGACTGAATCCCATGGAAGATGCACATTTTTGGCATCATATTTAAAGACTTTTCCTGAAAAAAAAAAATCTATTTCTGGAACAATTTACTAAATTGGTAGTAAGTAGGACAATACCATAGTATTAGCAACATTTTTTATAATGCCTGAATTATTGCAGTAACATATGTTAAAAGAGTGCAAAGATATCCAACATATTTTACATCTTTTGCCAAAAATAATTTAATTCATCCATATAAAAAGATGAGTGAAATATTTCATTACTTGAATTAAAGACATAGTATTTTATTTCTGGATTGAGTCCTAACTCGAGGAGTCGAAGGTGACATTTTTTGCTCTCTGCTGAGAAACTTCTTATCCTTGTTGGTTTCCTGCTTTTAATTTTTGCGAGCCCCCAATATTTCCGAGGTGCTGTTCTCTACAGCACCAGGCTGGTACCCTATTAGACCTCTTCCCCTGCTAATTAAAAACTAAAGGCCTGCCTGTAGATGTGATCCCAGGGCTTTTTACACTGCTCACCTAGCCCAAGAGGAGTTGGAGTCTGGCTAATGAGAACTTGCTGAGACCTCACCTGGGAGCAGGGAATGGGTATATGACAGCATTCCCCACCCTACGGAGACATTATTGCCTCTGAGCCTCAAATTAATAGTGTCTGTGGGGGGGAGCAACCAGTTTCTGCCATGTCTCAGCTGGCAGAAGACCAAGAAGGGATTCTGTCCAGCTGGCATAATTTATTGCAACCACTGGGCTGCTCAATATCACCCTGGATGGGATTGGCAGGGATTGTGCTGTAGAATCTGGGATTTCTCCAGTGCTTTGACACACCTCCCCAGTACTTACGTTTGCAGTAAGAGATACACATAGCATATATGTTGTGGTGGTGAAGAAAACATTTGTTGAAGGAGTGACTGAATTGGCGCCAGCAGTTCTGTCTTTTTCAAAATATCCTTGAGATCCAAAAATAGCAAATGCACAAATCTGCAAAGAATGATGGGCTATTTTGAGGGTAGTGTTGGATCTGGTTCCCAGCATCAAGGAAACGAGAGCAGTGCATTCTGTTGAATCTTTGCTAAAACATAACTGAGAACAGTGATTTGTATCACTTTATACTCACCAGGGTCATAGAGACTGTTGTTTGTGTTGCTTTGTTTTGCTGTTTGTGCCAACAACAATTGAATTTAAGGACTTCATTTTCCAGGAAGTCTCCATCCAGCTACTGAATCAGTGTGCACATCGTTTGCATGTTTGTGCTGGTTTTGGCTGGGATAGAGTTAATTTTCCTCATAGTATCTAGTATGAGGCTGTTTTAGATTTGTGCTGGAAACAGTATTGATAACACAGGGATTTCTTCGTTACTGCTGAGCAGTGCTGACACAGAGTCAAGGCCTTTTCTGCTTCTCACCCCACCCCACCAGCGAGCAGGCTGGGGGTGCACAAGGAGCTGGGAGGGGACACAGCCGGGACAGCTGACCCCAACTGACCAAAGGGATATCCCACACCATACGACGTCATGCTCAGCACATAAAGCTGGGGGGAGAAGGAGGGGGGGACGACGACATTCGGAGCGATGGCGTTTGTCTTCCCAAGTAACTGTTACATGTGACGGAGCCCTGCTTTCCTGGAGATGGCTGAACACCTGCCTGCCGATGGGAAGAAGTGAATGAATGCCTTGTTTTGCTTTGGTTGCGTGTGCAGCTTTTGCTTTACCTGTCAAACTGTCTTTATCTCAACCCATGAGTTTTCTCATTTTTACTCTTCCAATTCTCTCCCCCATCCCACCAGGGGGGAGTGAGCGAGCGGTTGCGTGGGCTTAGTTGCCGGCTGGGGTTAAACCACGACAATGCTCAAACAATAGAATGTGAACATACAAATGGTATTTGTGTGCACAAATCAAGTCATTACCATGTTAGTTAATTTGCATTGCAAATTGAGTGCCAGACTTTCAATATTTGGCTCTCATTAAGGTTATAAGATAGACGAAAAGAAAGAAATACAGAAATCTTGAGACTTTCTTTTTTGAACATTGTAAAACACAATTATTGACATCTATCCAAGTGTATTTAGTTGCATGGAAAATACAGTCTATGTGTATATATTCATACTAATCTACTTCAGGCAGGCAGAGACCAAAGTTAGATGGCAAAGTTACTTATGAAGTAAATATAGGAACAAATTTGTCTCCAGGTTGTTTATTCAAAGTACATAAATTAGATATCTGAAATAGCCAGAAATATATGGTATGATGACTTCTTTGCTTACCACTGTGTTGAACCAATACTGAACTACAAAAAGCTTGCCAGCTCCCTCCCCCTGCCCCCATCTTCTAGAGCATCAGGATGCTGTAAGATCAACTAACAGCTAAGTAGTTTTTTCAGTACACGACTTGGGCACAAAGATCTCCCTCATTCTGAGTAAACAGTAGCTTCGATTTTCCCCAGTAGTTGCTGGTTTGAGGTTGTAATGAGAGTTCCCACACAGCAGCCCCCCAAGCTCCTGGGTAAGATTTCAGCTGGAATAGTTTCCTCCTAATGGAGCACGGTCCTTTATTTGAATGTTATTCACTGGATTCCTTTCCTAAAGATCTGCCGAGTATGACTTCCACAAGCAAAATTCTTGCAGGACCACAGCTTGTATTTTGCCTGGAAAAATGAGTATTTGCTAAATGATTAGTAAGTCATATGTGATCAACAGGCAGCTCACTTCCCTTATTTTCAGTAAAAACAACTCCTGGAAACTCTCTAATTCTAGGAAAGGATTAGGATTGTCTTTTCTGGTTGTGCTCAATGAACAGATAGGACTTGTCAGATTGGATCAAGGTCACATATCACCCACTTCAATACCCAGAATCCCAGATATTTTCACAGGGAAGTGAGGAATCCCAAGAACACCTGGGGACATCTAAGTCCCCAGTAGGTAGAAATGGGCATAAAACTCAAACCAAGAAGTTCAGCATCCCTTCTGAAAGCTGTATATTTTTAAAGTACTTCGTTAGCACTCATGCATTCTTGCTGATGTATGGGTGGAAGCGTCTTTCTTATTAATGAGGAGCCAGAAATAAAGGTCCAAAATTTCTGTGTTTTGAAAGTGGGCATGCTGGTTTGTATCACTACTATAGATATGAAGGTGGAAGATAAATGTTTGAGATCAGTGAAGATTTGGGTGTGATTTGCCTTTGAATAAAGGGTTTCATTCCTCTCAAGGTGAGCTAATACGGCTTGCGCTAAAAGGATATATAGAAGGACACTGCGGATGGAGAGTGAGGTGGAAGGAGTGCTGTACTAATGCCTTTAAAATCACTTTCTACGTAGTAGATTGTTAATTTAGACTTGTTTTCTTAGCTGCTATTTTTTAATAGAAGACTGAGACAGAAGATGCATGAGATGTAATAATTACCCATCAAGACTTGACTTTTTTAAAAAAAAGGAAAAACAACAACCTGAAAACAGAAATAGAAGTTGTGAGGAAAGGGGGGGGAAATAGGAAATGTAATTCATTTATTCAATGCTGGTATTAAGGGAAATGCAAGGTTAAAAAGAAAAAAAAAAAAAAAAAGTACGTCTTTGCAAAGCTCTAATAGATATGCCAGATCCTCTCTTTCGCTTTCAGCAATTGTGGTGCATACTGTTGGCAGTGGTTCAAAGAAATGAAGTGTTCGTTCCCTGGGAATTGTCTTTCACACAAAAAAAGTAATTAGCGGAATAAAAGAATATGATGTATTAGAAAATGGGAGCCATAACAAACTACCAAGTAAGCTGCCATGGCTAATTCTTCTTAACATTCTTTTAACCGCTCTCAAACTTGTAACCGCATCCCAAACATTTCACATTTTCTATCTCATCAAAAAATTCTGTATGGCCCATCTGATGAGGGCAGAGATGTCAAACATCTAAGTGCATATTGTGTGTCCTAGTGACAAATACGTTCCCTTGGTGTAGGAAAAGGGCCAGAAGGTACAAAGGGAGAGAGAGTAATCTATTTATAACTTGTACAATGCCTTGTAAGAGGAGATCTTGGGAACTCTTCTCCTGGGGTGGCTGATTGTGCTCTCTCTGATGTGGACTCTGCTAAGTACGGGTAGGAATCCTATTACTGACCACTACAAAGGACTGTGTGGTTTAGTTCAGAATATAAAATTCATATCATGAATGCTGTATGGGGGCGGGGGGGGGAGGGAAGTAATATTAGCTTTCTGAAGAAGAGGAGACTGTCATGAATAATGCAACAGTGGCTCTCCGGGAGTCACACAAATGGATTGGATTTAAGATTCCTTTCCCAGTGATAAGGTCATCCATAGGGATGCTTAACGTTTCTGCAGCACTTCTCAGGTACAGGTATCAAAGCATTACGAAACCCGTAAAGGACTGCGATTTCACAGAACCTGAGAGGCTGGCAAGTATTAATATACCCCAGGTCCAGATGTGAGGAAAGGGCAGAAGGACAGAAAAGCAGAGCTGACCACTAAGTTGGCACAGACGGAGCCAGCCCAGCCCAGCTCTGACCCCTGGTTTGTGTTGTGTTTGGTCGGAGGTTGCTTGCCCAGCCCTTGTCTCAGTGCCAACACAATAGGGGTCTATGAGGGTCGGGTGGAAGTCCATGTCAGTGACTGTCCCAAAATACGGGTTTTGAAAAACTCCAGGTTTTGCAATTTGGTATCTAAAATCAGCCAGTGGGACCTCTGGGCTATCAGTGCCATTACTGCATGGCACTGTACAAAGGAGAGCAAAGCTGGATCCTGATGGCAGCATCCCAGCCATTTTCAGCATGGACCTGACAGCCCATAGCACCCCTTCCCACAGCCTGCTTTGTACCTAGACAGCCAAAGGCCTCCCGGGAGAGCTGAGATGCGTCAGCTGAAGCACGCGGGCATGTCGGGCACAGCCCTGGCTGTGGCCCCAGGCAGTGCTGCTGGGGTCACCCCTCCTGAGGGATGAGTGCGCTTGGGTGAAGCTGCCCATTGACCATCGAGCCAGCTTTGAGCACACCTCCTAGTGATGTTACCCTGTCTGTTCAGGATGGATAAAGTAGAAATATCAGACAGAGCCTGTGCACTGCTTCACTGCTATGTGACTTCCACTGCTACCAGCACCTTAGAAGTCAATACTGGATACAGAAATGACAACTGCCTGGGAGAAACATGTAACCCCACGGCTCAGAGTCCCATCAGCTGTGTGCTAGGACTGGGCAGTTGCATGCTGACATGATATTTCTGTGTGTTTTGGGTAGAGAATAAAAATTTTTTGCTGCTTTTTTTTTAAACTTGAATTAACGGCAGCAATAACGAAGTGGGAACACATCTTTAGGTTAAAAAATATCCCTGATAGTCTCTGCTAATGCCATCTGCAACAGTTCATAACTTAATGTGAACAAATGGAAGGATATCATCTTCAGACAAGGTTATAACTTGCTTTCTCCTGTGGAGCTGAGTCTATAAGAAGCAAGACCATTTTACTAAGAATAAGCATTTGACCCAGGAGAGAACTGTAAGTAAACACTGGTAATACAATGTGCTTTAGAAAAAACAGTATTTTTCTGCCCCTTGATCTCGCTCAGTCTTAAGCCAATTTTGGCAGGTACTGCTGTATTAAGTGGTCAGTACCCCGTAGTGGTCACACACTGTTTTACTGGAGGTCTGACAGCAGCTATAGGAGAGATAAAATTAACCCTTTGGCTCCAATGGCTACAATGGATCTTATTGCCCACAACAGGGAATGCATCAAGAATTTCTAGCTCTCGGCCTCATGGGGTTAATGGCAATCTGTTGCTGATTTCCCTGGACAATCAGAGTAGCAAACACTGGGCTTTTTAATGAGCCCCAGAGGACAATGCTGGCACACAAGGCTGTGAAGATCTGGACAAACCAAGGAAAAGTAAAATGAAAACAAACATGGACGTTTATTTTCCTAACTCACCAGTTGCAAACAAAATTTCATTTAATAAACCATGAAATGATTCACAGAGTTTCTGTATATTATTGTAAGAGCAGCTGGGTAATGTAAAAGTTACTTTCCCTCCTCTTTGTTATGCCATCCCGTATCCAGTTCTCATCCAAACAAAGCTGTATTTATTTATGTGTTAATATATTTATCATCTTACTCCTTACCATGCTTTTCTGAAATGAGTTTAGTTGTGACTTAAGTCGTCATCATGTGTAAGGTATCCAACACAGAGCAAAATCAGTGAATTGCTGAGGTTGGAAGGGACATCTGGAGGTCTCTGATCCAGCCCCCCTCTCCCCCTGCTCAAAGCAGAGCCAACTTGGAAATTGCATTAGGTTGCTCATAATAGAACATGAAGGAAAAACTTTTTCTGGTCATGGAATGGGGCAAATTTTCTGGTGAACTGGTGAGAGAAAACAGTTAGCTGAGTTCCAGTTTGCTTTTTTCCCCCATAACTGAAACAAACTGGAATTTACATAAATGTTTTTCAATTATCCTAAGGGAGAAAAATCAGCGTGTATTTCCTATATCAGGAAATTATCCCTACTCAGGGGAACACATAAAAAAGTGCTGAATTTGAGCACGTACTTGAGTCCCACTGTGGTAAACGAGCACATGCTTTGAGTTAATCTCCTACTGAAGTACTTTCCTGATTCAGGATGACATACTGCTTGTGAACAATTTTTCTTGTACACATCCTTGATGCATACATAATGCTTGGTATCTGATTTTTTACTGATGCCCCCTGTTTTGTTTTTGTTCCTTGATTGGATGAATGTAAACTAGTGGAAAGGGCAATAAATCAAGAGAGATTCCAAGATGGCAGAGAAAACTGTCACTGTAAATCTATGAACTAACAGGAGATATCTGCAAGACTTTTTTGTCTTTCAGTGAACCAAAAATTCTGTCATGTGAATTCAGGGGTTTCACTTGTTCATATGTTCACAGAAGTCATAGCATTTGGTTAAAGCTAGTTTGTAGCAAGCTGCTGTCCAGAACGAGTGAATGTCAGCTTTGTCTCACAAGTTTTATAAGGTTGCATTGAATTATGGTAGAACAATTAGTTGCATTCCAATACGATGAGGTTCTTATTTCTTTCAAAACTTCCCTCACTGCCAAATATGCAAGCACATCCTCTTAAAACAATACAATTACTATTGCAATTACTATTAGATTTTTTAAAAAAAAAATATTTCTAGACTCTTCCAGCCAGCATCTCCAAAACTTCAGTGTAGGAGATCAATGGATGCATTTGTAACAGCTCTGTGTGCTTGAGAATATGATACTGATCTAATTGCGTGGTGTTACTGAAACCCATTTCCACACATCTGGGCATATGAGATAGAACATGAGATAGTCCTGTCCTCCCCTTTTAAACACACACTGATCCCACTGGACTGAGAAATGAAGCAGAAGGGAATTGGTGCTATGTGGCAAATTCAGATAAGCATCATGAAGGAAATAACACCTGCGATTTCATGCACAATGGCAAATGAATGACCAATTAGCAAGAGGAACAGTGTAATATGGCACTATAATTATGCTCATTAATGGCACTGCAGGATTATATCTCCACTCAGTGGTTTCTATCTTTTGGAAGGGAGTAGAGCACAGCTGAAATGCAGCAATTGAAGAGGATTTTAGTAGGGATAAAGATAAAAGCAAAGTCGGTAGTGGTTTTCAACTTGTAATCAGTAAACTGATGGAACTTCATGGACTAAAGACTGGTGAAAGGCAACTGATGTCAGTAAATATGAGCTGCTAGTGGTCTGCAACTCAGAAGAAGGTAGAAGAGTCCTGGCTACTCCCTGGATATGGGCAAAAGCCGCAGGAAAGGACTTGGCTCCTGTTTGCCAAGTGCTGGATGTGGCGATGGCAGAGCTGGCTTGGCGTGGGCCCAGCCACAGCTCTGGCAGCAGAAATAGATTTCTTTTTAACCGCACAGTTAACAGTCGCTTTTGCTACCTCCCTCTGAAACACCTGAGCAAACTCAACAGGCAGGCAAGGCAAGATGGACTGGTAGTTTAATCCAGTTTTATACACCCTCAGGAGCTGACTCACAAAAGGCTTGTACCTAATCTTTCTATTTGGCATCGCAGCTCACATTGCTGTTTTGGTGGGAAATTGTGCTGTTCGGCAATGAGAGACCTAATCTGTCTGATGGACAGGGATCAAATGATGGGCTGGTGACTCCGGAGACTCTCAAACTCTGTGAAGGAGCAGTGGTAACCTTCACAATTCTCAGTCAGCCCAAATGACATCAAGAAAACTTTTCTGGCTCTCCATGTTCACCTTTAATTTAATTTTTAAACATTTAGTAAACACAATTGTCGGGCTTCTCATTAACTTTGGAATCTTATAGTCATAATTTCTGATACACAACATTACTTACCAATTAGCTTGTCTTGTTCGTTTAAATTTCTTCGCTCATATTTTAATGGGAGCTAATGATGCCTTTGTTGACTTATTTAATGTTATGTAAATGTGGCTATAAACTGTGAAGGGTTTAAAGAGCAGCTCTTTTTTTGCTTACTCGTCAGTTTTTGGAGAATGTTTGGCATTCTCACAGTCTGCACACATCACCCTGATGAATAGGAGTAACTAAGAAGGCAAATAGTAATAATTTTGTAAGATAAGCAGCGAAAAGTATTCAGTGTAAAATCTGATTTCTTCTCTTTACTGATGATTACTCTTTCTTTTTTCTTTTTTCCTTTTTTTTTTTTTTAATGGAGCCTAAGGGAACTTTGTGGCAGCTAATCTAGTTTATCATGATGTTAAGAAACTGTTAAACATAGGTGGATGTTTAGATTCTGCCACGCTCAGGTTGCCAGCTCATGAGGACACCTTGTTTAATTTTGCTTCACAGAACAGAGCCTCTCGTGTGCGGTTATACAGGGACTTTGAACTCAATGTACACTTCCTGTTAAACCGAGATACGAACACATACCTATAGGTGTATATAGAAATACTCGCACACAAACATATATGTATATATGACACACACACACACATTTAGATAGATAAATTTAGCTACCTCTACAAAAAATATATCCTTATTAAAGAAAGCATTGACTCTTGCACATATCTCTGACATTTAGCCCTCTGGAGAAAGCAATGCAGCTTATTCAATATCCCCTTTCTTCTCTACAACTCAGGACTGCTTCCCTTTGTCTCCTTTCCACTGTGCTTTACTGGCTACCAAAGGTCAGCCAAAGGGGATTCTTAGAAACTTAGAGAGAAGCAGCCAGTGCAGCCTGTATTTGGTTACAATTACACTATTGCATGTAAAAGCTATTCTGATTGCTAATGAGTAGAAGGTGGGGAGAAGAGAGGCTTGTGAAACTCTTCAGCAAGGAGTTTGTAACCAATTGAGTACTGGTTTCTCAAATCTGATGATAACGCTTTGAAAATGCACTTCAAACATATCATGGAAAATTTAAATATTTAAATATTCATTTATTCTAATTTTCCTTTTGATAGGTACCAACCACTAGGCATACATTTCAGCAACTATGAAGATCTACAGCACACTGTCTATCAATGTGGATTTTAGCACAATTCACTGTAAATTAGGGAATGATTTTCAGCTTCTTATCAATGTTTCAGGAACTCCTTTAGTTTGATATTTAACAATTGGGGGCTGAGAAGGAATGCTTCAAACAATGAATGAACAAGTTTTACCTCCTATTACCATATAGATCTGTTCTAAAGGTTGGTGAGCATGTGGTTGTCTTTCTCTAGAACAGATGCTATTTTTACCAGTGTGGATTTACACAGACAACAGGTATAAAACTACATTCATCATAAACTCTTAAAAATTCTTCAGGGATTTGACTTAAAAAAAAAAAAAGTCAAGCAGATGTGACATTCAAATGATCTCTACGTTTTATATGATACATATAATATCAAAACGCAATAGTTTGTCGTTGAGGTGTGTCCCGCACTATGTTGTCAAGACTTTAATGTTTCCTACCCTAGTAGTCATCTAATAATGAAAGTAATATTAACATATTAAATTTGGCATGCCATAACTGCTAGAGAAAAGTTTAGTGCAGGAGATGTCAGTGATATTATGATAATGCTGTCTTTGATTCCCAGTAAATTGTTTCTTGGATTTTTGCTTTCTTATGACAACTGTCAACTTTTTTATATGCATTTTCAAACTTCCACACTGCTTTTTGCTATGGATGTTGTTCTGCTGAGCATTGAAAACATACTCCACTTTTTGACTTAGTATGGCAAACAACAAATACGTCTGCATATTTTATTAGCAGAAGTGTAGAAATATGTATGTATTCTTCTCCTTGATTAATTGTTTGGTGTTGGATGAGTTCAAAAGCTCAGGTCAAATGCACAATGGTGCTATTAGTTTCACTGGTATGAAGTTTACTTTAACAGCATCCGTTTGCAGAAGACACAGTACTCATCACTGGTAGCTTTGCAGCTCATTCCAAATGAGTGATGCTGAATCCTTTATACCGTACCCAGTGCTATCCGTACCAGACATGTTGCAAATTCTTAAATCCTCTCTGGCATAATGAAACTTTCTAAGATGTGTTGTTCTATTTAAGTTTCCCAAGAATGCAGTAGGAGCTATGCTGGTATGAAGTTCAGTTCTGCAGTTACTGGGAACTGTTATCTTGTACCGTTCATTGTCTTGTATTTGTGTAACACAGACACAGTGCCAATTGTGTATGTCATGTATCTTTGGCATAATTCCACTTTCACTTCCTTACAAGCCCATTGCTTTCTGGGGTGTTTCACTGTTGAAAGGTGGCTTTTTGTGACTACATCATCACTGTAAAGTTCTTCAAGGAGTGCAAAAATATCTGAGCAGACTAATGCAGACTGCAAAACGTGAGTGCCTTCTAAAAGGAATGCTATTACAATGAACCATCTATAAGTGACATTTCAAACATATTTCCCTTCCTCCTCTTTTGTTTTATAATCCAGAAGTTGTTGAGTGTGTGAAAAGAGTTTTTTTCATAAAACACCTTTCTCTCATAATAAGCACATAATAAATTCTATGGAGGTTACTATTATGATTTCTTCGTCTGAAATCTCATTGATAAAGGTGAAAGAAGGATGCTTAGATATTAGTTCTTGAAGGATATTTATTAATCTCTGTGTTTACTGGAAGCAGATTTTAGAATTACCGTTTCTTGCTCTCAGATTAAATTCAATCTGCCAGCCTCAGCTGCCCACCGGTCCCTTGCAGAACATCATATAGTTTTGGAAAAAAATGGAGTCCCAGTGCATGGTGAGGGGAAGTCAAGTTTATTTAGCCCACAGTTAAAATGAAAATTATCGGGGCTGTGACTGAACATGCAGATTTCACAAGGTCCCAGAAGTTCACATAAATTCAGATCAGTCCCCAGGCTTTTGCTTCTTCTTCAAGCTTGATCTAGTGTGTCTTATTCTCAGGGGTTTTCAAAGTAGAGCAGAAAATCCTCATGAAAACAGGTTCTGTTATCAGACTACTTCTAGCTGCTCCTGCTGAGGTTGAAAGTTGGGAAATAACAAATTCATCTGGAAGCTTGGTTGGGAGACTAGTATCGCTGTATCACGCTTCAAAGAGAGGGGTGAAAGAGTGTGCAGACAAGGAGTCTGATGACCAAGAAGGTGCACCACAGATCATAACAAATACAGACATTGCAGCCTATTTAGGTTACTCGCTGGGACTAACCATGCCTTTTGTTCTGAGATGACCTTGTGTGTGCTGTGTAGGTACACTAGCAGTCAGGGAGAGGGAGGGAGAAGGTTGTATTTTCTTGCAGACAGGTAGAGGTGAGGGTATTTTGTAATCACACACTCAAAGGACAGAGACAGATGAAAAGACTAAAAAAAAAATAATCCACAACTTCTGCTGTCGGTACTGAACAAAGCCCTCTTACCATAGCCTCCTCCTTTACTTTTTCCTTCTTTTGTTTATTATACTTCATCACAGAATTCACTTGTGTAACAATTTACATTAATTAAATTGTGCAAGGATTAGGCACTTGTGCCTTACCAGAGCTAGAAAGACCTTGTGATTTTAAAACGAGTTGTGTTCAGAATATACTAAAAAGCGACTATTCAATCTTACTTCTAATATAGCAAATGCAGCTGAGATCTGCAACAGGCCAGTACGCTTCAGACCCAGCCCTGCTTAGCCCAATGCATCTGCAGTTGCTGGCAAGCAAAAGCAGAGGCCATTAAGAAAGCTAATGCTTAGCCATTTTTGTTGATGGATTCAGCACTAGAACAATATTTTGCAGGGAAGCTAGACAAAAATGCTGTTAGTTCTCATTAGAGATGGAAGAACTTTGTGAAGCTAGAGGTTTTTGCAAATCAATCATATCGCTTTTTAGGTACGCAAACTGAGTCTGACTTCACAAACCATTTTTTTCCCCTGTCATTGAATTCTCAGGGGGTTTCCCCCTCCCCACACCACCGATGATTAATAAAAAGGAAAAAAAAAATCCAAATGTTTTTCTAGCTCAGGGGAAACCTATTCCTCGTGTTAGCAACAGTAATGCCCACCCTTTAAAAAAGTAGACCTTGCAGAAAATAGGATAGGCTCTCTCACTGTTTTTTTTAACTTCTGTTTTTCTCAATTATGTTTTTAATTCTCTCTTTCTTTTCCTTTGTGATCACTCTCTGTTCCCAGTTGTATGCTAGCCCAGTTCCTCTCCTTTGCACCCATGCTTTCCTCACTCATAAATAAATTTCCCATTGAGGTTTCCATTTGAGTCCAATTTCCAGTTCCATTTTTTCATACAAAATGAGTTTGTGTGTTTACTAAATCTTATGGGTCGTTAAGTGCCATTGTAATAAGACCTCCGTGGATAATGTACATATTTTCTAGAAGCCCATCGTGCTGTTATTATAGCTGAGTACCCAAGCCTCCAGTAAGAGGAAACTCAAGATGCAGGAGAGGGAAGGGGTAAACACCAGACAGATTTACTGAGGGGCTAACGGGCCTTTGGAGCCCATAATACTCCTCATCTTTGCAGTGCTGGCAGCTCCATACTCCCAGCAGCTTCTCTCTGGCTGCTCGGTCCCATCAGCTAAATGCAGCTGACTGGCCCGTGACCAATACATCTGGCACAGAAGTTGCTGGAGCAGAGAAAGTGCAGCAAATGCCTCTTTTTCTCCTCTCTCTGGACCCTCCCCTCCAACTTGGCTGAGCATTTCTCCCAGGAGGGAAGCATGCCTGCCCCTAGCATATCATAGGCTGGCTTCATGCCATCCTCTTGGCATGAGCTTTGCATACCTGACCCAAAAGGTGAACATGTGGGCAGGCTGGAGAGGTGGAGAGGGGTGGACATGCTCTTTCATGATGTGTCAGGATCATGGCCATGCAGACGAACAGCCCCTTGTCTTCTTCCATCAGGGAATAACTCTGCCCACCTTATTGCACGAATCTCTCATATTCTGCAGTAACCCTTACGCATGGTCACTCCTGGCATACTGATGCAATACACATCCTGTGCCGTGATGGCACTGAGCACAAATCATTGGATGGGGGGGTTAGAACATGCTTCAGCTTTGCAAAACATGCCGTTAAATATTTATTCTAAGTGTATCTCTAGCATTGTGTGATTAAACCTTCTCCATTATTCACAGCAATAGATCCGCTTATCATAATGACGTGCTGTCTTTTGAGTATTAAATACCATCTCCAAGTTGCTGTTTGAGATTTTTTTTCTCCCTCTTTTAAAAAATACTGAGCTATAACAGTCTGTTTCTTACTGAATTAGTTGCTGCTCATAAGTGAGCAATCAGCATTATCTAAATAAATGAAATATTCTTTGGGGCTCAACAAAACGCTTGTTAGGTTGAAACTAATCTGTAGGAAATGAATGGTGTTTGTTAGTCTTTGAGAACACAGAAGAAATTCAGTTTGCGTTAGTATTTCCAATAGTGCCAACATAAATGTGCAAGTCTCTAAGATACAGAGCTTGTTATTGTTATCAGATGAGGGGTGGAAAGGAATGTGGCGTTACATGATTCAGAATTATTATTTAACATGGAAACAGACAGGCTGCAGAACGCACTCAGAAAATCTAGTTAAAATGTACAGTGGATGCTCTTTAGTGACAGAAGAAACAGCCCTGTATGTTGGGGACTCCCAGGATGCTGCAAACCCAGATTGCTCCACTGAAGTTCGTGGAAGCCACTTGGACTCAGCACCCTTGAAAAATCAGTCCAAAATGTGGTTTACTGGGTGGCTGTTCTGTTTCATGTTGTGTGTTTTTCATTATTGTTTTTGCAAGCGAAGGCAGGCTGATAGGAGTCGCTCTCTTGAGAACCATGAAAAGAGAGTGTTCTTTGATAGCAAAGCTGGCCTGCACTGCCATGGCCCCAAAACTTTGAGAAAGCTGCACCACTTTCAAACCTTATAATTTCCCAGAGACCACCGTGCAGCTTTATCATAAAACTTTTGATTGAAAACATGCAACATCTTTCACACTGCTCCACAGCCCATCTTTGGCCCTTTAAACATAGCTTGGACCACCACTCACCCACAAAATGCTGTTCAGAAACAGGCAGTGAACCTGCTGTCTTCACTCTGACCTTCCTTCCACCAGCGTGGTGGTTTCTACATTGCTTCATATTTCATGTTCTATGTTTCTTTTTATAACCAAAACACCTTCTTAAGAGTAACAGGCAACTTTCTATTTTTTGCCATTCAGAGACCAGATTCCCCACTAGACTTTTCAAGCAGTAGTGAGACGAGAGACGGTCCAGTGCTATGAGTCAGGGGGTAGTCCTGCTTGACAAGAGCCTCCTGTGGGACCTGGGCAAGTCATTTAGGCTGAAATAAAGGTATTGGGAAATGTGAGCCAGGTGACCTGCCCTTTGGAGCTGCCGCTTGCAAAGTGGCTAGCAAGGAAGCCGCTTAAATCAGATGTTTAAAGTTAGACTTCTGGAGATGAACCCCACCTTCGGTATTTAGGAGATGACAGTTGGAGACCTGGACTGGTTTCTGACCGTCTGCTGGGGTGAAAGGATCCATTTTCCATCATCAGCCCCTACGCAGCTCTGAGCTAAGATATTTTCAGTTATAAACTTTTAGGTACAAAAGCAATTTGCAACTTAAAGGGGAAAGACCTGACATTTTAAAGGCAAACTATCAACTAAAATAAAGTGAAAGGATTATTATGTGCATACGAAGGATGGGGAATAAATGAGATATTTGTAAGTGACATATACAGATTGTTCATGGAAAAATGATTGCTATGAGTAACATGAAAATTAGCACCGTACTGCACTTTGGCATGCTCATGCTTTTGCTTCTATCTTTAGAGCTTGCTTTTATAGTATGGCCATCTCAGCAGTGCCTGAAGTTTCTCTTACTCTCTGTTTTTGAGGATACTTCTTTTGGACTTGCAAAGTCATTAGGTTATGCTAGGTAGCACAATTCCTGATACAGAAGTCTCAGAACTGACCCGAAACCTTAAAAAGGTTTCTGTCATTGTGAAAAGCCTGAAAATTCAGTTGGCAGAATTTCCTGATGACCAAGCAGGTCGTGGACCAAGGCTCCCTTCTTTGGCCCCAGATCTATAATGCTTTAAAATGAACACCTATGTCCAACTCTGTGCCTTCAAAGCTCTGCGGTATGTGCTCAACTTTTAGCAAGGTCTTATCTACCATCAAGGCCAAACTGAAGCATGTCCCTGCACGCTTTGTTGGGCAAAGAGCCTTCAGAGGTGTCACTACAGTCCCAGACTAACAGCCCTCTCTTTCCCAGATGTGCTAGTTTCCACCATCAGTCTGTCCCTCAAAATAAACATGTAGCGCGTTTCTTAAACAGAAGGACCACACTGGAAAGAGGATGAAAACCCTCAGAGGAGGGAGGCGTGAAAAAGTACGGTTATTAGGAGGTCGAAGTCAAAGAAAAATAGAGCTGCATCATCTCTGAACAGCGTGTTTGTGCTAAGAACTTCTAGCACTGTTTAGTTTTGTTTTGCTATCTGCCATTGACTGTCACATTTCACAAGTTAAGAAACATGTTATTTCTTTGTTTATTTTGTCAGTCTTAGATAGTCTCTGGAGGGAAATTATACCACTGTTTCAGTGGAATAGATTTAATTTGTTTGTGTCTTGTTGTCTATAGCATCTATCTAACTACTTATCTCTGAAGTTACCTCTCAGTCAAAGGTTTTCTGTTTTGTTCATATTTTAACAGGAGAGAATTTGCACTTGATTGCTTTGAACACTTCCTAAGTTTGGTCAGCTATCTATGTATTTATTTTTCTGTTCTAGTGAGAGAAAATGGGAATTTAAAATGTATGGAGCCAGCAGAGGTTTAGCTGCGATTTGTTTCTAATGTGGAGGAAAATTGCCCAAGTAATCTTATCCCATTCATACAACTAATATGGCTCTGAGGCTCTGATGTGTTGAACACCATGCAACATGCCCTTAAGAACTGTGGCTTAAAAGATTTCTTATTTTCCATCACGCTGTTCTAGCTTTCGATGAATAAATATCAGGTCCTGCTTGCATTAACGTCCATGGGAGTTTTCATGGGTTTAAACAGGAGTAATATAAGTTCCTAGCTTAAGCGTATTTTATAAAAAATATAGTTATAATGAGTTAAGTGGTACCACTGGGTAGCTACGTGAGGAAAAATATGTCTGATGCAAGCAGGTTACAACACCCGATTCAGACTGAGAATATATAAACCCACTATCAACATTTGGGCAAGGGATGTCATGCATTCTCCAACAGATGAGGGCTTGAAATGCGGAATAAATTTTTATTATATTCTCCAAAAAACAAAAATTGAGATATCTGTGCAGGGAAATGCTCTGACCTGTGTGATACAGAATACATTTTAGATGAATACGGCAATTTGTTTGGGCTTAATATCTATGGGTCAGCTCACTTACACCACATTTGGGCAAGGGATGTCATGCATTCTCCAACAGATGAGGGCTTGAAATGCGGAATAAATTTTTATTATATTCTCCAAAAAACAAAAATTGAGATATCTGTGCAGGGAAATGCTCTGACCTGTGTGATACAGAATACATTTTAGATGAATACGGCAATTTGTTTGGGCTTAATATCTATGGGTCAGCTCACTTACACCCTCACCAAGCAACATGATCTCGAGCAAATATTTGGGCAAGGGATGTCATGCATTCTCCAACAGATGAGGGCTTGAAATCCGGAATAAATTTTTATTATATTCTCCAAAAAACAAAAATTGAGATATCTGTGCAGGGAAATGCTCTGACCTGTGTGATACAGAATACATTTTAGATGAATACGGCAATTTGTTTGGGCTTAATATCTATGGGTCAGCTCACTTACACCCTCACCAAGCAACATGATCTTCGAGCAAATTTTTATATATGTGCATACATATATGCACGCATCAAAATCCCAGGACTAAGATTGGAGAAGATATAGGAAAACATGGGGGGGGGGAAAGAGCATTACATGTATCACCTTCCATACCAAACCATAGGAAGTCAAATCTTGTCCCATTACCATAATTAGTGCAGTTTTCATCTGCCACACACTTAAATATTTTAATCTCTTTAACCAAAGTCAGTGTGAAGCACATAGGCTAGGTTTGAATCCAGTCTTTGCAGAATTTTAGTGATTCTCTCCTAATCTTTCTTAATCAAAATATCTTGCGACATTTGGCTATCGTATTTCACACCTGACACCAAGCACGTTAAGTGGCAAGTTAACACGTTGTCTTGCAGGACTTTTAATGGATCAAAACTCTGTATGATCCATCTGCCTCATTCTTTTGCAATGGTGCAAGAAATTAGCAGTTGGCTAACCTGGGGCTTTTTAGAAGGGGTGGTTTTAGGCACTATCCCTACCGTATTTTATATTTATCTTCTGTAAAATTCTTCCCTGAATATACAAAATACTCAACACATCGTTAGACTACAATTCTATTTCTTATATGCCACCTACCTCCTTTGCCACATCCCCACCATTCCTTTGAATCTTCTCCAGATCCAGTGGTTGTTGAATTTACATTCTTCTCTGGGCTGTTAATGAGTATATCGATTAATACTGGCTCCAGTATCAATCCCTGTGGGAGACCAATTGATACTTCTCTCTCTTTTGACATAAAACCATTGATGATAACTCATTGGTTCCTAGCTGTTGGATAGATTTTTGTCTACCTTATTGTATTATTATGCAGGCTATGCAAGTCCAGCTTTCCTATTGAGTTTGTGTGTAACACTAAACTAACAATTTACTAAAAATCCAACTATGTTATGTCTGCCTTAATTAATTAAATTCTCAGTATAATTGGGCTTGAGCTTCCTTTCACAGACCTGTACCAGCTATTACATGGTTCCACATAATCTTCACCATTTCTGTCAGGTTTCCTTTCCATAGAATTGTGGGATAATTTAGGTTGGAAGGGACTACAGAGGTCATCTGGTCCAAGCCCCTGCTCAAAGCAGGTTCTATTAGATCAGGTTGCTCAGGGCTGTGTCCAGTCAAGTCTTGAGCACCTCCAGTGGTGGGGATTACACAAGCTCTCTGGGCATCCTGCTCCCGTATTTGATGACTTTCATGGTTAAAAATACCACCCTTCTTTGTATTTGATATTCCTTCTGTAGTTCCAACTTATGTCCATTGCCTCCTGTCTTATTGCTGCGCACCTCCAAGAGTCATCTGACTCCATCTTCTCTGTATCGGGCAGTTGCAGGCAGTAATACAGTCTCCCCTTCAACTTCTCTTCTCCAGGCTGAGCAAGTCCAGCTCCTCAGTTTCTCAGCTCCAGCACTCAACCAAACTTGTGGCCTCTCTGTGATTTGCACCAGTATGTCCATACCTCTATTGTAACTGGGAACCCCAAACTGGACACAGCACTACAGATGTGGTCTCACAAGTGCCAAACGGAGGGGAGCACATCCCTAGACCTGCTGGCTGCTCTCTTGCTAATACAGCCCAGGATGTGGTTGGCTTTCTTTGCTGCTTCCCAGAGAGTCAGCCTGCAGTCTGTATTGTTGCATAAAGCTATTTCATCCCAGATATCAAGACTTTGCATTTGGTTTTGCTGAACTTCATGAGATTTCTGCCAGCCCATTTTCCCAGCCTGTCCAGGTCCCTCTGAAGGGTAGCCCTGCCATCTGGCATATCGACTGCTCCCTCCACTATTTGGTGTCATCTACAAACTTGCTGAGAGTGCAATCCATCCCATCATCAGGTCGTTAATGAAGGCATTAAGCAGTATTGGTCCCAGTACTGATCCCTGAGGGATGCCACTACTTACTGGCCATTTTGAGTAGAAGCATGCTAGTTAATTTACCTCTCATGGTGGTAAGAACTAAGGGTACGAGCCAGGCACAGTGGAGGGTGATCCTGCCTCACTGGCACCGGCATGTGAATGAGAAATTGTAACACTTCTTAGCTGAAAGCACTCGGGGTCTGCGTGGAGAGCTGGGATGAGGCTGCTAGCTGACAGCTGAATCTCAGAACAGCCAGGTATTCCAGGAGAGGCAAAACTAATACTGCCTTGAAGGACAGATTCAATACTCAAACATTTTAGTGAATCTGTGATTCTTTAGGTTTGGCATTTCATGGTGTTATCACATACCAGTTCCAGATCCCAAACTGATGGGCAACAGATACAGCAGAGGGTGTTGCCATTTGTCAAAGGCAGTGTGGACGTAGCCCAGTGCTGTCAGTGCTAGAGACAAAGTTCATATTTCAAGTTTTATGTGGACCTACACACATTGGGACAGTGGAATGGACCCACCAGATCAAAGGACTACCCAAGACATCCCTACTTTCCACTGCGAGTGCAAGCTTGCCTCCTGGACCTGTTGCCTTATCAAGCACACTCGGCACAGCTTACGTAAATATTTGCTCACTTTGGAGGCTGCAATGTTACTCCTTATCCAACTATCTTTCTAAGCAATGAGGATGTGGGAAAAGAGCCCCTTCTTAATAACTCTGACACAATAAACATTCAGCTCCGGTAAATGAGGCCCTGATTCAGGAACCCTTACTGGGGAGGAGTGCTTAAGCAAATTATATCTCAACAGAATCAATAGGACTTTGGCACATGCTGAATGTTTAAGCACATGCTGAAGTGTTTACTATTCAGCCCCTCATTTAGTTCCCATTTAATTACACAGGATCGGATTCTCAACAGAAGTAAATCACTGGAGTTTCTCCCAAAGGAGTTTTCCCAGTTTGCAAGAATTGAAGAGTTGATCTAATGTCCCAACTCTACTTCTTTTTTCAAACATCTAGGTCTGTCTGTCTGTCTATCTACCTAACGTATGTTATTTTTACCTCCTAAGTGATAAACTATTCAAAGGAGAGATGCTGTCAGAAGCAGCCCAGAGGGACACAGGTCTCATCAGTTACAAACGAAGTTCTGAGCTTCTGGTAAATGAAATGAAACTTTTCTGATATTATTGTTGTTCAAGTCTAAGCTGATATAAGTATCTCTGCTTCTCCTAATACAGGCAAGGATTTCTTTGGAAGTTTAGTGCTTCCACTCCAGATAAAAGCAAGTCATTTGCTTCTTTCATCATGTCACTACTAATTTCCAAGCAGTCAAAGCTGCTGCTAATTTATTTACTGAACACTGAAGCCCTGTTAGCAGGGGCTGCTACTGAAACTGCTTTCTGGCCTTCGGCTTTTGTTTGTTGACAGCCTGATTTCCCAGTAGGCCATTTCCACCTGTGTTTCTGTTGTTTTTAGTGCATGTCTTTCTTTCTTCTTCCCAGTGACTGTCTCCCAAATGGCTCCTGAAGGCTTTTCTCATCTTCCCTCGCTCTCTCATCCCCTTCTCCCTCCCAGCTGCAAGGACTCTCAGCTCTGCTTTCAGTCATTCTGCAGTTAGTGGTTGTCTACACTGCTGAGCTCCCATGGGGCACTAATTTTTGTTTCAAGGACAAGATTCAAAAGAGTTTGCTACACACAGGTTGCAGGGTGCACCTTCAGATGTGCCTTCAAATAGACTTTGGAGATTTGAATATATGAGCTCCTGAAAATCAGTTTTTAAATTGCAAGGGAGGCCTATTAAGTGCTGTAAAAAAAAATTTTTTTTTGCTTTTCTATTTTAAAAGCTGCATTAAAAAAGTATTTTTTTTTCCTTCCTCTCTCCCATGACATTGGGTGGAAATAGAAATTAGGAGACTGCCATTTCCCTTTAACTTCATGCATATCAAAGGAAGACAGATGACAGGATAAAATGATTCAGAGAGTGGCCAGCATACTCTGTATCTGGAGGAGCTAGTGAAGAAAGATATTGAGATGTTGCAATGGTTCCTTTGCAACAACTCAGTGTGCCAGGAGCTTTAAGTGTGCAGGAAAGGTTCTAAAACTATTTCCATTAATTGAAAAATTCGGAGCCTGCACAGCTTTAAGGATTTATTTATTAAGATATTCTTTTAAATTTGCTACTTAAAATTACCTAACCTCCTTGCATGTGAGTGTGTGTGCATTTCTTGATACGCATTTCACTTCATAGGTAACTTCTGGTTTACACTTACTTTATCTCAACCCCAGCAATGGGTGTAAATCTTTCTGAGGTCCATTATGAGAGGACTCACAACTAATGTCTGGTATACTGGGCTTCAAAAAAATCTCCTTTGCTTACATGTTAAGTTCAAGTGGGATTTTACGACTTCAGTTTTGCTTGAAGACTTGGTTTCTAATGAGTCCATAAAGCTCAAGACACAACTGCTTATCTTCTGGCTTAAACTAGGAACTGCAGCTTGGGGGGGGTCTTCTGGTTAAAACTGCTGGTCCCTTGATTTCTCAAACTGGATGTTCACATCTAGTGGGTACTTTGGATTTTTTTTTCCTTTTTGCGTCAGTTTTCCATTTGTAAAACAGAGGTGGCAAGACTATCCGACCCCAAACAGGCACTGTGAAATTGTTCAGAAATAAACATCAATGGGAAATTTTTCAAAACAGTACTCAAAGCGAAGTTTGAGGAGTGCATAGTAAACCTCCAACGTCCAGAGACATGTGCTTTGCCAGGAGGCCATGCCTGCACACAGAACTAGAAGCTAGGCATTCGAGCTATAATCTACTGACCTTGAGTAATTCTCTTAGCTGCTGTGTCTCTCCATTTCCCAATAATATTGCAATAAGACTAATATTTACTTACCTCACAGTCACATAGTCAGAATGAATTAATGTTTATAAAGTACTTGGAAGTCTTTGGATGAATGGTCTCACAGAAGTGCTAAGCAGAGCATGCATTGTCATTTCCTTGTAGATAAACACATATCATTTACATGGCTGTACAGAGCTGTTCACGCAAGCATATGCAATGTTTCATCTCAGTGCACTCAGGTTAGCACAGGCTATAAGAACAAACCAAACAGTCCTTGACAATTCATGTCATTTTGCTTTGAAATGAGTATATTTTCTTTGAGAACAGAGCTTATCATGCAATCTCCAATGAAAGTTATGTTCTGCCTTTTTACAGTTGCCAGGATGCAAATGTCATTTGTACTCTCCTTCTTTAAGAAAGTTAACAGTTATTTAAGAGATCAAAGTTAATTATCACTAAGGAGATCATTTTTACCTATCAACCCACTTTTGTAACCCCACTATCACAAGTAGAAGCTTTATGTTAATCAGTTTTCTAATTTCCATAAATTACTGATAGAATTACTTTTTTTTTCAGCATGAAAGTAGATCTGTTGGTGAAAGCTCTTGAGAGGTAAAGAGACAGAGAGAAGACGAGGTAAGGTGTATTTTCAAGAGTTCACCAGCTGAATGTGGTACCAAGAAAATAAAATCCAAATCATTAGTTTCATTGCATCACAAAACTTGTAGATGTTACAGCTTTCCTGCACTGCAGAAATCTGATGCACACACATTGTTTCAATTTAGCATGGTGATAGGAATGGAATCGAACGTGAGGATCACCGTGTGACCCTATTACATGTGAAGTGTCTCTATTAGAGCTGCAAAGACAGCATGCCAGAGGAGCTGAAATGTGTTGATAGAAACAAACAGATATACCTTTTTAAAAGCAGCAGTCAGAAACTCTGCAGTGTGATCTAAGCGTGTTCTGCCGGAGAGGGCAAGATAGTCTGTCCTAGAGGAAGATGATATTAAGAAAGAGAAAGAAACCCCTTCCATTCCATCACAGCACTTTCTGTATAGTGAGCTTGTCAAATGGAAGCTGCTACTGTGGAAGTTGTTACTGCTATGACTGACAGCTGCTGTAAAATAACCTCAGCTACAGCATGGAAGGAATAATAAGAAATCAAAATGAAACAGATGCGGATATTTTGGGTATCCCCTTGGTCTAAAAGTTGAGTAAAATAATTGCTTAGTAATTAACAAGCTTGTTGCTATGTTGCTCCAGCCTTTTAGACTGATGCTGATGAATTCCAGCATAGATTAAATCATCTCGAACACAGACTCTACAACCTAGAGCTAAAGTTGTATCCATGCATCCCTTGAACCACACCATGCTTTTGGGGCTTCATTCTGAGTTGGTAACAGAGCAGTTCATCTTCCAGCGGGCATCAGTAGATTTCTGCTTGACCACTGCTCTCTAGAATAAGGAGGGACCTGGGCTGTCATTTAGGTCATATTAAAGTCCTTTGAAGTGTCTTTGCCACTGTATCTGTGGCATTTTCTACGGCATCCCTCTTCAGCCAACTGAAGAGCTCAGCTGTTGGTCTGTCAAGTGACTGAAGCACTTTCCTTTTCCCCAGCTCCAGGAAGAGACCAGCAACAAGGCAAAGTCCAGAGAGACTACGATCAGTGCCACATCCCCTCTCTGTCATAGGCATCCCATATCCCCCAGAGCACTGTCTGAGCAGCCCTGCGACCCAGATGGGCCTCCAGAGCTAAATATAAGAGGCATCTGAAAGCACCCCATGAACAGACAGGTACATTCCCCCAGAGCACTGTCTGAGCAGCCCTGCAACCCAGATGGGCCTCCAGAGCTAAATGTAAGAGGCACCTGAAAGCACCCCATGAACAGGCAGGCACAAATGAAACTAAAAGGACCTTAGCTCCCCTCTGGCTGTGAGTTTTTGGGTCACTGCTTAAAGAAAAGCAACACAAAATCATACTCTCTCCTGGTTTTTTTTATTCTTCGACCTTCACCTCCTGCACGCATGCACCTATTTCTCTTCAAACGCGTGAGCCATCCCATTGAAGTCAGCAGGACTCTTCCGGTGCTTCAAGCAAAGCATGCATATGCCTGGATCAAGTTGATATTTACAGAAGGCTCCTTTTGAATTGGCTTTTGATTATACACCTGTGTCAGAGGGTTGTTCCTTATTGCATCTGTGGACAGTGAGGATCAGTGAGACTTGTTTCCATGTGAGAAAGATGGCAAAAGACTGCAGCTATAACCTTTAACATTACAGACCGTTTTTAACTGTCATGTACTGCACTGAACTGTGTATTTGTGGTTGAAAGGGAACATAAACTATGATGCAGAACACTAAAGGATTTAGAAAATGTAACCTTTGAGCGTATGGTTTGGGTTTTATTATCCCATTTATTTATTCTGCGGGATATCTGTAGGATAATATGATCAATGAGTTGGAATCCGTCTTGTTTCTACCAACAACAAATCAAACCATTAATAGGCCAATAAAACCCCGGGATTTGGAGAGAGGGGAGGAGGGGAAGTAATTGCATTGTTCTGATGCTAACGAGGCACATCTATCTTGAAATAACTGATTAAAGCTGGTGTAGACACAAGCCCTTTGCACAAAAAAGCATGTTGCTAACGTACAAGGTGTGTAGTACTGGGGTATGGGAACATGAAGTCACAGTGGCAGCTCTGCGTTTTCTGCACGCACTATGCAAGTCGGATGTGGGAAGCACCTCTGTCGGGGGGGGGATTTCATCCTGCTTAACCCTTTCTGTACACCGCGGTGACAGGCTCGTAGTACGGTGGGTCAGGAGCATGCAGGGTTCATGGAGCACGTTGTGCGGCTGATAAATAGTTCCAGAGATGCGTGATTGCATAATGATAGCCACATTCATTCACCTGCCTATCAAAAGCGATGCATTAAAGTTTGAGCTCTCTTCCCCTGGGTCCACGAAGAGACATGTGAGTGTTGGCTTATAGTCTTTAACATTCCTCCTAACAGTGGGCTAAGTGCAGCGGGGTTAAACAGAGTCCCTTTTGCTTAGTAATCCATTAGCTAATGGGTGTGTAAGCCCATCAATTTTCTGTTTATTCCCTAACCCCATTAGGGTACACCTGCTGTGCATAAAAAATACACCTGACAAATCAGAGTGATAGTTGAAATAAAATAAATATCAAGTGTTGTTATAGCTGATCCACAGTGTTTAAAGCAGAAAGGGCATAACAGTGATTTGTGAGGGTGGAACAAAATAGCGTGTGCTGGTTCATGGTAGCTCAAGCAGGTTGATATAACGCCCCCTGCGATCCAGCCGGTTCACCTGTAGATTCCAGCACTCGACTGCCTTTTTCCCCAGCCCCACGGGCCCCTCTGGAGAGCTGGAGTTCACCTTCAAACACTGTCTCCAAGCACCTTCCAGAGAGCCATAGCACTGCTAAGTGATAAATTAATTATTTGGGGGAGGGAGGGTGAGAGCTTGCAGGCTGCTCTCCCACGAAGGCAGCCAGAAGCTTCAAATCTGTCTCCGATACCAGGCCATTTGTTTTGTCACTTCATAGGCTTTATTTATTTATTTATCTTACAGCTCGCCTTGTGATTAAAACTGTTGAAACAGCTGTTAGCTGGTAGCAACTTTCGTTGTGCTATTTCCTGATGTCAATCAGGCAACCGTGGGGCTGCAGCAGCAACGGGAGCTGCCCCGTGCTGCTCTGCTGGGGCTGGGCGAGAGGCAGCCGCGTCCCTGGCTGTCCCCGGCCCCTCGAGGGCCCGCGGGGGCTGCTTGCATCGGGCAATAAGGGTTGCAGCAGCCACACACCCCATTGCACAAGGAGCAAATAAGGGAATAACAGCAATGAACCTGTGGAACTCATTGTCAAAAGCTGTTACTGAAATTAAGAGATGATCAGAAAATTGAGTAAAATGGGGCTTTTATGTTTAAAAAAAGAAAAAGAGCACCATCATCACCGACTGGGGAGGCTGATGACACTAAGATGGGCAAGGCGCTTGGTTCAAGGTGGTCGGTCCAGTGTGGAAAACTCCTTGGGACAAATGACTGGGCTTTGAACAAGCCAGTCCTAGGCTTTATGGAGAGGAGCTGGATGCCCTCTGCCACAAGGTGCTGAGCAGCGGGGTGAGGGTGCTGAGCAGCTGGGCCAGGGAGGGCAGATAGAGAACAACATGGGCAGAGGGTCACTAGCATCTGGGATAGCTGAGAATGAAGAAGCCTTGCAGTCTCTGTGGTTGGGGAAACGTGCATAGAAAACCTCTCAGGCTGGGGAAAGCTTGGGACCAGGTTTCTTGTGTCGGGGGCACAGAGTCTAACCTCAGGTGTGAGGGAGACCATGACCACAAACATTGCTACTCCTTCTGCTGTCGAAGAAAACAAACGTTGTGCAGGCTTTCTGCAATCACATCAGGCACCTCAGGGCTGGGCGTGCTGGCTGTCACAGGCCTGCTCACGGCCGCTGAATCCACATTTGAGCAAGCTGAAGAGCTCAGCTTGCATTTAAAAAACAAAAGAAAAAAAGCGAGTGAGAAAGAGAGACCAGGTCAACCCAGTCCTGCAATGGAGCCAGCGAACTGCCAAAACCCTCAGTTTGGGTAAGGTGGTGGAGGGTGGGTTTGGGAATCTGGCCTGGGTTGCCGGAACTCCACAGATTGCAAGTGCCGCTGATGGGCTAAGGAGCAGTGATAAAATGAACAAAGCAGGTCATTGCTGTTGAGTTGTATTGTCCACAGGCTTTGGCATTTTCTAGCCGAATGCTTGCCTCTCCTTCCTTCCTGGCCCACTGCTGCTATTATTTTTACATCATGACTGTTGAGGAGTGTATCATTCATAACATACCTATCACAGAGAGATTCCTTTTTAAATGCTTAGGGAGATAGAGGGCTACAAACCCTGGGAAATCAGCTATGCCTAATATATTATGTAGAAGTTCTGTAATCATTATTGAACTAAAGTGCATTGAGTAAGTGGATAAAATCAGTCCCACTGTAGCGTAAGTCTCCAGAGACCACAGATAAAAATGCCTCGCACTTAAGTAGAAAAAGGTAACAAAATATTTCCAGTCCCAGAAACTGCATTTTCCCCTCTATATAAATAGGGAACCCTCAGGAGAAGGCAATGATGCAGCAGAGGTTGAAGGCAAAGTTAATGGTGGCGAGGTGGGGGAGCAAGGCAGTGCCTGGGGCAGGCTGACGGTGAGCAATGTGAGCAATGCTCTGTCGAAATGAGGCTGAAGGCAGAGCCCTTCGTGGCAAGGGCAGTGGGCAAGGAGGCAGTGGGGCAGCGGGCAGGACCTGTGCAAAGCTGGGGGGGATGGTGTGGGTGTGGGAGGGAGTGGAGATGAAAGCTGCAGCACCACAACCTTCCAGATGAGCCTCTGTGCAATGTTTGTGCTCCCCTTTCCTCTAAACGCTGCAGAAAAGAGATCTTTTATGACAGGGTTCATCTTGGGGTTTGCTTCCCAGAACTTGTCATGGCTCTCACACAGTTTCCCACCTCAACACACACACACACACACAGGTGCACACATACAGGTCTGCATTTTTGTGCCTCCTGAGCTAAGTTTTGAGCTGAGCTGTCACCTTCTTACAGGGAGTCACTGAGGCATCCTCACTGGCAAATTTATCTTGAGGTTATTCTCAACCAGATCACCTGTGCCACTTCAGAGCACGCTTGTGCTAGCTATAGACATAACCGGTCCTTGCCTCTCTCATATGCATGGTCAAGAGCTGCCAGACTGCAGTGAATCACCACAACATGGTGAGTCTCTCTTGTATACCAGCTGCAAACCTACTGAAACCCTTGCAAGGGCTTACAGTATAAGATACACTTTGGCATTAATAAATATTAGAAAATTAGGGATTCATATACTTCACTAACAAAAAAGGAAGTGAACAATTTCATCCCCCTTATACAAAACAGAGTTTGGCTGGACTGGGACATGTAGGACAGAGTTTGCTCTATGTTTCAGGAAAGGGTTAGGTGATCATCTAAATATTTTTTTTGCTGGCAATCTTCAAATGTGCATCCACATTAGTGATGAAGTTTGGGTCATTCATTGAAAATAAGGAGAAAAATGTATGTTAGAGCATTGTATTTGCTGCTCCTGTTGTAGGCCAAAAAAGCCACCTAGAATTGTAGTCCCTGCTGTTAGGCTGTGACCTGGGTAGTCACTGGCAATCGTGTCCTGGAATGACTATATTAAAGTTTTCTAAGATGTGTGCTCTTTCACATGACCTGCCAATCATGTTGGAGCAGTGCCATAAGCTCTGGTCGAGTTGTATCCTCAAGGGCACCAAGGAGAGGAAGAGAGAACAGGGTTGCGGAGTAGGAACTATTACTTATTTATCTGAAGTATTGACCTGACCTCCCCGACTGAAACATCAGCATTAGATGCTGGGGAAAAGGGATGCCAGAGCCAGCTCCTTCTGGGAAATAAAGGAAACAGAGATGAGGAAGAGAGAACAGGGTTGCGGAGTAGGAACTATTACTTATTTATCTGAAGTATTGACCTGACCTCCCCGACTGAAACATCAGCATTAGATGCTGGGGAAAAGGGATGCCAGAGCCAGCTCCTTCTGGGAAATAAAGGAAACAGAGATGTCAAGTGAGGCCCAAATCAGGCAGCATCCCATTGAGA
>NW_008796044.1:10075910-10146950 GCF_000699145.1 Aptenodytes forsteri | reverse complement strand
TGGCAGGTTTCATCATTCCCCCCCCCCCCCCCCTACCCTTTTTTTTTTTTTTTGTGGCTGAAATTAAATTAAATTTCAGACAAAAACATTCTCATTGGATCCAACAGCTGAACCCTTTTTTTTTTGTGGCTGAAATTAAATTAAATTTCAGACAAAAACATTCTCATTGGATCCAAACAGCTGAACCAGAGCTCTGGTTCTGCTGCACCTAAAGCAGGTTGCCTAATATTACATCCTGAATTTAATCTTTAAGACTGCTGTTCAGCTACATGTGACCCAACATCTTTCTAGTGATCTGAGCACTCATAGAGCGCTCAGCTGCAGTGAGAGCTGCCAATATTCACACCATTTGAAAGAGAACCAGGAGAATTATCTCAGACAGAAGAAACAGATCTCTCGTGCTGACAGAGTAAACACATTTGGGGGTCTGACTTTGCCAACAGCTCTCTTTTCTCTAACAACTACTGGAGTGGATCTGCTAACATGTAAGAGATATCCAACACTTTACATTGCAAGAAGCCATTTCCAGCTGCTTATGTTTTCAGCAAATTTAATTTTTTAAAGTAAATTTTAATTTAATTTAAACTGCAACCCCAAAATCCCTATTCCTACCTTGGAAATGCGTGGAGCCTTGCATTAGGCGTGGTGTTTAAGGGTTTTTGATTGTCCCTATACAGGCCTTCTGTATGACAGCCACTCTTCAGGCCCAGTTAAGCGCCATTATGTCAACCTTCCACATGCCAGAGGTAAAGATCTTTATGGTCCTCTCCTGCCAGAGGAGTACAGAATGAAATGAAATGCCTAGAACCAATTTAGCAGCTGATGGATTTGTCATTTAGGAAGGGTAGCAGAATGGAAACACTTTATAGAGGCCTCCTTCATGGTCAAGTCAAGGAGCTAGTTACAGCTCAACATACTTTGATGCAGTTCTTGGAGCTGGCCTTGGGCAGGTCACTTAAGACCTGGTCCTGGAGGTGTTGTCATTGAGTTAAATAATACCAAGATGAAAACTTAAATCTCTCTGGGTCTCTGGCACGGGGTCTAATATGCCTTTGTCTTGTACTTCATGATCACTGTGTTCAGAGAGACAGCTCTTTGCAACTGGGTACCTAAAGCTAGGTATGCTCCTGAAATCCGCTAGAAAAATACATTGGCCCTTGAGGCAATCAATAGACTAAAACAATGGCAATAATAAGAATAACAACAACAGGATGAACATTCAGCATTATGAGTGAGGATCCTTTGAAATCCATTAGTGACACAGGAAGAGGAGTTTCAGTGCACCAGCATTCACCATGTTTCGCTGTGTAATACCATGAATTTCTGCTTCTCCTTAATTTCAGAAAGACAATTCAGTAGCTTCTGGCTTCTACATTTTATTTTTTCTCATCTAGTAGCCAGCAGAAGCAGAAAAATAAGCACACAACTAGGAGCTGTATTCACAGACAGGAAGTAACTTTAATTAAATATTGTGAAAGTTGAAAAGTTTTTACAGCTTGAATTTCTGCAAAAAAATTATAACAATCTCTACAGTAGTTAGTTTCTCTAACAATAGAACTGTACAGTGTGTGTGTCTATTCAAAAAGATTTAGATAAGAAGGTGAAAGGTTAGTAGTTTCAGAGATGACTTCATTTTAGCTGCATCCTAGTACAACTGTGAGGAAATAGGCATACTTTATGCAATCCAGTCATTGTGAAGCTTCACCTTGTTAAAACTGAAATCTGAATGTTTCCACTTAAAGCCATATTCTGTAAACAGCTGCATCTTTTACTTTGTAAAAGATAAGGGTGGTGCGGGGGAGATTTTTATAAATTCCCATTCATCAGATCACTATAAATAGCTGCAACAAAACAAAATTATGCACATTGTCAAAGGATCTTTGGACACTGGCGTAGAAGACTACAAACATCGATGGCTAACACTGGTGTCAAAATCGCTATGACTTTGAGTGGAGCTCTGCAAGAGTAATTGATGGTGTCACTGGACAAAATATGGCTTTAAATTTGATTACATTGTCGTGCTGTTGCTTACTATGTGAATTAGAATAATCGCTTGGAATACAGAGAAGCAATAAACTGATGTCTCTCACATTTTCCAGTTTTCTCTTCTTTTATTTTCTCACCACGAAAAAAAAAAATCCTGTTTTCTTCCCTTCCCCCCAAAGATCACACTGTGACATTCTAGTGAAAACCATTGCAAAATTCATACAGGAAGCATGCACAGTTGCAGCATCGTTGTAAATGATTTCTTGCTCGACTAGAAAAAAGTTATATTGTTTTAAGGTAACAAAACAGTTCTTTTGTGCTTTTCAATTCCTTTTTTTTTTTCTTAGAATGTTAGTGATGATTGACAGTTCTGGTGCACAGTACAATGTACAAGTGAAATGAATATGATTTGCATTGTTAAGGCATCCAATCTGCTGGTTTATATTTATGTGAAAGACAGAGAAATATACAAGCAGACTTAAGAAAGAAAGTATTTTCATTGAGTCCTATGAAGTTTCTCCCCATATTTAATGCACAAAAATGCGTCACTCCAAAGAGGAGAAATCCCATGCATATTAATAGAGTAAAACAGCATTAGTTTTTGTTAAGCCTCAAAAGCAAAGGATACATTTTTTTTAAAATCTACATAACTAAATGCTACAAGAATAATATGCTACTTTTTGCCATATATTGGAAAAAACTTCTTAACTTACAAATAATACAAAAATAGACAATGGCTTTTGGGTGGAAATTAAAAAAAATGGAAGCATGGTTTTAAACAATACTAAAAAAAACCCTATAAATGAAATGTTTTAAAATCACATTTAAACAGCTAATACAACGGTCATTGACCAAACAAATCAGCACTTTTCACATAGCAAACATACACAATAAAATAAAATTGGTAGGGGAAAAAAAGCAATGTACAAATTCCAAAGATAAATACATTATTTATATGGATATTTTACAAAATCCCCTTTAAAACAAACAAACAAAAAACAGAAACAAAAAGCTTTTTTTTTCTTTAATTAATTTTGCAAGTATGTGCAAGCTAAAGGTAGTGAGCTCTTTTTGCAAAATATGCAGTAAAATTCTTTTTTTGTGATATTGAAAAACTGTCTTAAGACATTAAAATGTATAAATAGAACAACAACTTTGGCAAAAAATCACAAAAAATCTACAGTATTTATAACTACATACAAAACACAACAGCAAAGAAAAAATATCAGGTAATGCATCTTCAGAGCTTTGCTGCCTCTTTGACTAATAGTTTTTAAGAACACTTCCCAGATAATGATAGCAAAACTTTTGTAAAACAGAAGCTATGGTTTTGATTTGAAACCTTCCTATCGGCCCCACCCCCCACCCCCCAAACTCATGTTTCCATTTACTATTCAAAAGCAGTTACCTGTTGCTTAATATATTATGATACAAACTGAGAGGGTCGACTGATACAGGAACAATCCTAGTGGGAGGCTGACGAAAACGTGTGCTTTTAGATTGTGAGGCTGCAGAACCGCAGACGAGTCTGTTCTCATTCTGCCCCACAAAAACAAATAGATCAAGGGGAGAGGGGCTACGCCGAAAACGCCCCACGTGTGACGGCCGCAGGCTGTGCCGTTAGACAGCTATGCAAAATCCAAACGGCATTTTATGCACAGCTCAGGTGACACTAAACTTCAAGAAGGCCACTCATTTGGAAAGAGTCTGATAGACAAGCTCATGAGAGGGCCATGCTCATCTCATTCTGCAGTTTTAGCGTTACATCTAGAGGCACTGGATTTTCAGTTCAAGAGGAAATGTGTTATTTGCATCCTTACCTTTGCTTTCACCAACTTTTCTCATTGTATTATTTACACAATTATTTAGCCTGATACTAAAGACAGAGGTTACTAATCCCACCCCTCATCCCGCCCTTGCCATCCAAAAATATCAGCTTTCTAGGGAGTGATATCTATTTAATTAGAACATTAAAAATGCACCATATTACCTAGTCACCACTGGATAAGCAACCTGTATGAGCCGACCCTTAATTAAATGGCCATAATTCTTCTACAAAAAACTAACTGGCACTTCTATTCTGTCCCATACAGACTTGTATTTAAATGGCACCACTTCTTTTTTCTTTACACAGCTTTAAAAAAATAATAAATTAAAAATGTGGAGTTCCATCTCTAGCCCTTGTGTAATTGTATGATTTATAAAAGACAAATGGTGTGGAGTTAAATCAAGCCTTAAAAAACCACAAAAAATAGAAGGAAAAAAAAGCAAGCCCCCACCCCCGCAAAAAAAAAAAAAGTGGATTTTTTTTACCAACATACAATAAATATATCTCCCAGGTATTTGGGATGGACAACTTGAATCAACACCTTGCAACTGTAGATTGTTAATTTCAGTGTTTGCAAGGATGGTGATTTTTGTTTTGTTTAAAAATCCGCAGTTATTGTAAGATTCTTCTTTATTTCTTTTTTATTTTTAAAAAGGCCTGAGTAAAAAGTTCCACTCTGGGACTTGTATCAGATTCTCTCTGAAGCAGAATTCAACCTCTTCATTAATAAAATTCTTCAAGGCAATTCTTTCACATGGGGGGAACAATCATGCCAGATATAGCTGTCAGAAGGAAAGGATAGGGGAGGGGGAGAGAGAGATGGGGGGGAAGTTACTCTGGTGCATCAGCAAGCAACTTTTAAAATCTTCAGAGCTTTTAAACTAGCAACATACTCAGCCGTACTGTGAATTACATTTATATATAAGTATCATCCAGCAGAGACAACTATGTACACAGTAATCATAGGAAGCCTCATTCTGATCGGAAAGTGGTTTAAATTGCAAGTGACTGCTGAAATCAGTGATTTTCTTGCAGAAAAAGTGCGCTTCCCCTGATATCAGACTCAGACCCCAGCTTAATTTCCTGATTTTAGTTTCAAAATCTCAAAATGCTCAGGAGGCTTAAACCTGACCCAGCCATTGCCACACATTCTGTTACTCTTAAAAGCAAAGCAGATACTTGCTCCACACATGAGACAATGGCTGGAGTCCCACAGGCCAGCAATATTACAGATCTGATAGGGTGCTAGTTGCATTAGGCACACTAACAGTGGTTCATTCTCCTATGCCAGTTTTCTCTTACAAGTTCGGTGTTCAGCCCTGGGACTTATGTATGCATTTTCAGATGCTCAGAAAAGGACTTAAACTCTCAAATCCAATTTTCAAATTGAAATATGTCCTTAACTGGTGGTTTAGCAGACCGGCGTCTCATGGTTTTATTACACTTGTAGCAGACATCACAAACTACATTGAGTGAGTTGTATGTTAATGTTAATTTAGAATGTCTTCTCTTTTGTTGGCTAAGTTGAATCATCAGTATTTCTTTATTATGCTTCCTGACATCATTTTCTATGAAACCACCACGTCTCTTAAAGAGGAGACATTCATTAAAAGTCAACAGATACAGTCTTCCACCTAGCTTGACCTCCAGCTTGGTCTCCCTCTATTTACCAGGGACTCTGCAGATCAGACATACCAAGTGTCCAAGTGATATGCTGTGAGCAAGCACATCATTACAGGAGGTAGTCATGCAAGCTTATGATGAAAACTGTAACAACAATGCATCTTTAAAATACTAGTTGTACGGTTATTTGCCAAAAGGTAGAAAACAGATTCGCCTTCAGGTTGGCGGCACTTCATGGGCACATTATTTAAATGCTAGAACTGCCTGCCATCTCAGACATCTGGACATGTAATTTCTTAAGGAAGAACTCAACCCTGTGACTGGTGCTGATTCATTGTGCTTTAATTACAGCTGCAATTATTTGATAAGAACAGAGCCAAAGTAAAAGACTCACAGATTTGGGGTTGGAGGGGGAGAGGAGGGAAATGTTTTCTCCACAAACACCACCATATGTGCAAGAATTACAAGTCTAATCAGCAAGGGGAGAACAGCTCGAGTGAACTGCACTGATTAAATGAAATAAAATGAGAGGAGAAGGCAAGAATGCAAAACACATCCACATGTTTGCAACAGGCCATCCTCAGAGGTGACATGTTGCAACTATACAGCAGCATTTCGATTCTTGGAATTTATCATTCAGCAATGTTTTTATGTGGAATCACTGCACTGATTGTTTCCGCTCCATATAAGGGCTCTTCAAGGGGCTGAGAATGAGGGTAAAAGTGATAGAGAGGTGACCTGAGTTGCTTTAAGCCCTACATAAAGACACTCAAGTGAGTAGCATAGAGAACACCACCGTGTCTTAGATGTTCCTTGCTGAGGTATTTCCTGTCATGGGCTACTTTTGGCTCTACCATGGAGATAATCTGAGGATGCATTTTCATATTATCTCCATAGCTATGCTGTCTCCTTCATCTCAAATCACAGGATGAATTTGATAATGCTTTTTTTTAGAATCCTTGCTGATTTAATCAACACTGGGTGAAACAACAGCAGCTTTGTTTAAAAGAATTCTCAAAGGGTTTTATTTCAGCAGTGTCTCAAATAACAAGTTCTGAATCCTCCCAATTGGGCTGTCCCTTTGGTTCATGTGACTAAAAGTGAAGGAAACCCAAGCCAAGCAATGCTCTCGCTGTTGTGGTTCCTCCCTGCTCTGCTCTTGAGATCCTTAGAGTGTGGGCCAGGATATGGACCTTGAACCACGGACCTCTATTGCATCAATAGAATAGGTATTGACAGCAACGGATACAGTCAACCAGACTGTAATTCTGCTGTGGCAGCCCTGCAAGGCAGCCACCTACAGCTGAGGGTGAGAGTGTAATTTTCCCTATCTGAATATATGAAAGACTCACGAGGGCATGGACCTGAGACACAGGTTTTGTCCCAGTTCTCCTTCTAGCCCATTGAGCAATTTGACTTGTTTCTGTTTCTTACCTGAGGATAACAATTTTTATCCCTATTAGTAAAGCACTTGGAGATTTCTGGATGGCAGTTGTTTAGCAGATTATAGGGGTGGGTCTGCAGTGCTTGGACGTCAGCGCCGTGTGTTACAGCGCAGAGAAAAGCAATACTGACAACAGTGCTCCCTCCTTTACTGCTCAGATAAGCCAGGAGTTGAGCAGATGGGAATGGGGAGAGTCTTCCTATATGTGATGAGTGCAACTGAGCAGAGTCAGATGGATAATTAATCCTCTGTGCATTCTACTCTAACCTTTTTTGTCCTTTTCAGCCCTTTCTAAATTCTACATTTAGGGAAACTTTAAAAGAAGATGTTGTTTCGCTTTAAAGAAAATACCTACACTTCAGAAAATGTCAAAATATTATTCCAACAAAAAATTCTCAAGCTAAAAAATTAATCAAAACCAAATTGATTTCAACGAGAAATGGTCTAGAATTGTCTCTCTCTTGGGAAAGCACAGCTGTCTACCCTGGGTAAGAGCCCAAACAAAGGTGACATAATTGCAACTCCTCCCTTCATGGCTTAGACATTTCCCTGTAGTTACATACCAGCCATGCACCTTTTGCCATTGGAAACAAATGGCAACAGATGCAGATCTTTGCTCATTTTCTCAAAGCACTATTGTTTTTGAAGAGCGCTGAAATTCTGAATTAAATTACAAGGCAAATGGCAAAATGATGTCTTTTCTGCCTAAAAGCTTTGATATTTCCATTCTTTCCAAGTCTTCATTTATATCACTCTACTTTTATTCCGTAAGTGCTACATCTAGTCATGCAGATTCTCTCAGCTGTAGCATGTTATTGATCCTGAAAACAGAGATATCAGTGGGAAAGAGTGTAGGTATGAGATCACACCAGCTCCAAAAAGGGAGGGCAGAGAGTACAAAAACTCCCACCAATGGGCATTATTTCTTCTATCATATACTAATTTGTATTTGCTGCTAGCAAATTACAGAAATAATATATTTCGAGTTTTACAAAATTGCATGGCAAAGAGAACAACAGATAAGCCTAGCTGTTGTTTTAGTGAGTTCTGTTGATATCCAAGCTACACAAGGAAAGCTTGATTGCTTTCTGATGTATCCAGAAGCCCAAGAGAGATAAGACAGCCTCCTTATACATGGTTGTTTATTTAAGCAATAAGGCACAACAGGCAGTGCATTTCTGAGTGATTATTACAAGCCTCAGGTGGTGTCAGAAGGCATGGGACTAAAGGCTGTGGGTCTTTAACTCACCAAGTTGTTCAGTGATGACCTAGAAATGAACCATCTCTTGGTGTCTCATTCCTATTATGAAAACTGAATGGCTAAATAAAAATTAGGGGAAACATTCAGATCTGTGTGGTTTCTGGGCATTACGGATCTGGATGTGACATAATGAGGAGGCAAACAGCAAACCCCAGTTGCATCTGGTGCTAGCAGCTCATTCCATAATTGCTTTTCATAACCAAATACGTGGAATCTGGGAATTCTGTGTCTTGTGAAAAGAAAAACAGTGCCTGAAAAAGCTTTCTCCTGTTACTCGCTTTTTCTCTCCACCTGCAGCAGCAGGTTGGGACAAGGTGAAGAGAAGAAAAAAAACATTAACATGATCAAAAGCTTCTAGGAGTCAACTCTTAGCTCCTTTTTTATTTTTTTAATACAGAAATGAAACATTTTTAGCTGTTGCCTTTAAAATTTGTAGCTTGTCGGCAGTACCAAATTTTTAAAACACACAAAAATTAATCTCCTAAACACTACAGCTCATCTGAAAATTTTGTTGTGTTTTATTCTTGACGTAGTCTGTATTTATAACAAAGTCCTGAACGAAGGTACCCAAGTTCTGCTTATATGCTCCTAGTATTTTCACAATTTCTCTGTGTGTGTGTGTACCTCTGTAAGGATTCCTCCTCCCAGTTCACCAGTATAACATGCACTGAGGACAATGTTTTCCTTTAGTCACAATAGATCCCAGCTTTTATGAATGAATTCCTTCCACTCTGCCTGCATATAGATTTTTTTGGCTGTTAATGGTGCTATCAGCATTATGCCCGCAAGCCTGGCGTTTCTCTTTCCAGAGGCCGTAGAGTGACATGTGGAGTCTGTGGAACTATCCTTCCCTGGCTCTGCACAGCTCCTTCTGAACACAGCTTTAAAAATGAAGGATTTTATTCCCTGCTCGATGCTCTTTGGATAATTTGCCCAGGCACGTGGAAAAGAAAACAGACCTCAGGTCTGGGGGAAGGACAATGCATACGGCAAAATCTTTCCCACCTCTGGCACAGTTGGAGGCAGCTGGCTGCATCTGCTTATGGAAACTCCTCAGTCTAAGCGAGCATGAAAATGTCTCTCTCAGCACACTAAAATGTAGTGAGGTAATCACACAGGAAGGTTTAGGCACAGTGTTGTAAAACAGGCTGAACCAAACAGTGAAATGGGCAGAGCTGGTCTTTGCAGCATCCTCAGTTTGACAAGCTTTTGTCTGTCACTCCCTCGGCTTGCATCAACACTTTGAAACATATTTAGGTGCTAATGCTGGAATACTTTGTAATGAGAGGGGAAGGGATGCAGAAAAGGAGCAGCCCCTTGATACCAACAGTTGAAGAGGCTTTCAAAAAGGCCCTGTGCCATTTATGGAATCAATTGGCACAGAAGTACATTAATCAGTGGAAACTAATGTTTGCCCTGGTATGAGTTAAACTGGAAAATGCTGCTATTAGTTTGTAATGTGTCTTCTATTTATGAAAGGCAGAGGTTTGTGCCAAGCTCTGTAACGGTCTATTTGCTCTCGGTAGGATTTCTGCACAAGTGTACTATGACAAAGGAAAAAAAGGAAGGGAAGATTGAGTGACGTACTTCAGGAGAAGGCCAGCCCCTGGAGAGACCCTGCAGTGGAGTACTTGCTAGAGTCCACAAAAGACTGGTCTGATAAAGGACGACAACAGGGAATAAGAGAGGAAAGAAAGAAAAAGGATGGTATTAGTAAGCTGAAATATTACTCGTTTTTATCATAACAGTAGGTCTGTGCTTTAAAAGACACAGCTTTTCAATTCAGCAGTATTAGTTGAGTTAGAGATAGGGTGGTTGCCAAACACCTGCATGGTACTAGGTGGGCTGGTGGTGGAGTCCAGTTACTCTTTACAGGAGGAAACTTTAGGACAGAGACCACCAGGGATCCCCCATTGTCTTCTCTCCCCTTTGACAACTCAGTGTCGCTTAGAGCCTCGCAAGGTGCCGGGAACTCACGGTTTTGAGAGCAGCCATCTATGCTCCAGACTTGGTTTCACCTACCTTGCAGGCTATTGCCGTTGGTGCTGGTGCAGGTGGGAGGAGGAGAAGTTTGCGGTCTCACGACAGGTGCAAAAGCACTCTTCTGTTTCACCGCTGAGACCATGTTGGCTGGTGAGAAGGAGAAAATCCCAGAGGAACTGCTACAGTTTGAGGGGAGGCTAGTGGAGGAGGCCATTGTCGGACTTGATGGCACAACTAGAGGAAAAAAAGACCCCCCCCAAAAGGCATTCCTTAGTATTAGATAATCAGCAGGCTGCAGAAACAAGAGAATTCTCCTTCTTGGATGCACTGGGTCTAATTTCAAATGGCCAAGGCCTTTACTGCAGTTAGATTTCTGGTTGTTCACAAAGTGTGATCAATCACTACAGGAAACCCACTAATTGTTTTGCTTTTTTTTGTTTTTCAGGTGTTCAGGACCAGTAATTCTAGGAGCTCTTAAACACTCCCTTAATTCTCTGTCACTGCAATTCTTTGTTCTTACAACAACCCTGTCCTGCCATCCTGTTTCAAACTTTTCTAGTGATTGGCATTAGCCACTGCCCTGGTCCGAATTTGTAATGTTTTTGTGTAGGTGGATAAGAGGAAATCCAGATTGTGTAGGTAACTCAGGGGTTACAAAACCGATGGGCAAAGAGAGTGGTTAAAGTACAAATCTGGATCTGGAATTTTTAACTTGGAAAGGCTTGAGTTTTTAACTGGCCTCCAAAACCAGCATTTCAAGCCAAGCTTTCCTTGTAGCAAGATGGCTCCAGAAAGACCTACAGAGTTTCAAGCAAACTTGCAGAAGGTAGAGAGGTCTTAGTGGTGACCCAGTCAACCTGCTTGTCAAAAGTCAGCAAAAATGTTTGGGTTTCTTTCCTCTCTCAAACCCTGCAAGAACTAGGGTTTAAAACAAGTTACTCTGAAAGATGTGAATACACACACACACACACACACATATATATGGAGGCTGTCCAGCATGAAGCAACCAGTAAGATGGCCACTCTGACAGTTTTTTACTCCTTTGGTCTCCTGGCACTAGTGTTTTCCGTGTCTGTTGCACAAAAAAAGGTGTGGATAACTGGCAGAAATCATGCTTTTCTTTTATCTCCCAATGGGAGAAACCACTTTCTCACAATGGCCACAGATGCTTTCCATGTTATACCTACTAGTACCAAGTCAGTCTCCAGCTTCCCTGTATCCATCAGCTTTGGGAAAGTTTCTGCTGTGGGGATTTCCCAGGAATTCTCAGTGACATGAAAAACAGTCATATTTCTCACGTGACCATTTTCTTTATGCACAGGAATGGAGCTGGCATTTCATATCTCACCCAAGATGGAAAATTTTGAAAATGAAAGTCTGTTTTATAATGGTCAAGACAAATAATTGTCTATGACCACCGTCTGAATACAGGCAATACAACATTGTCATTCAGAGCCATCGACTGGAATCTCAGCCGGAATAGCTAAGCAATGAAGCCATTCTGATTTACATCACATGAAGATCTGGCTTTAACTACAAGACTGAATAAAATGAGAGTCTTCAGTTTTTCTAAATAAGTGTAGACACAAGGCTCTCCTTTTTTTAAGGGACTGAACTGATTGTCCAAAATGCAAACCTGCTAAATAGGAGGTTCAGTTTCTAAATACATATATCCTTAAACCGTTATTTTACTATATAGTGGGATAAATATCTTTGGTTCATGTACTTATCGTTGAGGTTTTAAGTAAATTTGTTTTTATGAAAATAAAGCCAATTACTTTTATATTCAGACAGCATTGCCGGTTTCCTCTCTTATCCAACAGAAAAAAGGAAAGGACCAATAGTAAGATCCCATATTTTCATTCTTCATCCTGTTTAGAAACTGCTTATATACATGAGGGGTCTATGAATAATTACATATTATAGAGTAAAATTCCTATCATCTGGGCTTTGAATTATTTTTTTATTTGCATTTATGTAGATAAAAATCACCCAATTTAAGTTCTTATTTGAGAATCTGATATCATATTTGTTAACACTGAGGAAATCAATTAATGGAAATTAAATGTTCAAAGTTTCACAGTCTGACAGATATAATCTTAGTCTGAAGTCACTCTATGTCTGGAAGTACTTGCTAAGGGAGAGCAATCAAAGCACCTAAATTGAATTGCTACTATACAGCAATTAGTTTATTGATTTAATTAAGAATGCCACCTTTTAATTTTCAGGTCATGATTGAAGCATTTTCTGATTCAATGGATTAGGCATTAGCAGAATGACAGATCTACCAAGAAAACCTCCCAAAATATAACTAGAATAGAGAACCAGGGCTGGGAAGCCAAGTGCTATTCTAAAGAGGACTTCGTTCATAAATATGAAATAATACACCGCTAGAGTATTTTAAATGTATTACTGGCATCTGCTTCCAAAAAGAGATGTCTCATCAATCATGTTATATTATGAATTCAGAGTGCACAGACTCTATGACAGTAAATTCAACTTAATAAGTAAGGTACTTTGTAACATTACTTGTTACATTATTATTAGAGTACAAAAATAATAACTGGTTAGCAATTCCCAGGTTATAAGTACTAGTTATGTGGGTAAATATTTTCTTCTAAATTTGCAGCAGCTAAGAAGCCTTGGAGGTAATTTTTTAAATCGGGGTTACTATCACCTTCTTAATTCTGAACTCTAGGAATGCAATTAAAAATAATTCATTACTGCTGTTACACCACTAAACTTAAGATTTGCTGCGTAAACCTTGGTATGTTCAGCAGTCCGTTTGTCCTGTCCACGCTAGGGTCTCAGCCTATAAACCTATTTATATGACAAGACCTTCTGGCCTGATTCTGTTAGCAGCTTTCTACAGATGTCAATGGGATCCTTTATGCCACATGAGTAATATCAGAGGAATTGGGCAGGTCCTATTCATTTAATTATCTCATGTGAATAGGGACTACTGAGCTGTGTGAGCGGCTGCAGAAGAGGTTCATAGGCCTTTGCCGATAGAAATGTATTTAAACAGGTGACCAAACCTTTAATATCAAAATGCAGAAAGTTAGTCCTACACATAAATATTTCCATAACTGGGATTGTACACCATAAGCTCTTTACGCCGTGGAATAGATGATTTGTATGACTTACATCTTTGTGGCATTCACTGTACAGACACTAAAACACAAACTCTAAGAGCCATTGTCACATTTTACTGACTAATACTAAGCTCTCAGTGAAGTCAATATAATACCTACTTACAAAGCAAATGGAGTATAAGCAATCAAGTTGAGGCCCAATAGTAATTCATAATTTCTATAAAGGTTATGAACATATTATTTTCTCAGAGGTCTCAGAAACATCATCATGCAGCTTATGGAAATGTCAGTCTTATTACAGTAAACTTTTCTGCCCTTCATATCTTACAGCTGGAAAAAACTATTTTTCCTGCAGCAAATATCCTTAGCTTCCTTTCATACCTACTGCAACAAAAAGCTGTGTACTGACAACTGACTTTTGATCCACTCCAACGGACATTAAGTCACTTATGCCACCCCTGCTTTCTAGCAATGTTGGGGACAGTGTTTCTTATTTACAGAGTATAAGGAAAGTTATGAAACTATTAGCCCAAATCATGACAGACATTATTCTTTTTAAGCTCTTATGAGACTCCCTAATAATAATAATAATAATAATAGTAATAAAAAAAAAAACAGAGAAGAGCATTGCTGGCAACACTAATGTCTGCAAAGTGCTTCAAAGGTCAGTGCCTTGGAGAGGAGAGAAAGGACCAAGCTCTGTTTCAAGTGCTCAAAATAGAAACTAAATATTGAGTATCACAGAAAAGTCACCATCTCCTTCTAATGATAATGTGCAAAATACAGAAAAGCCATATAATACTCACTGGCATAGGGAGAATTGGCAGCAGATCCATTCAGAAAGGTTGGAGAACCGCCTAAATTTGACATTCCAGCATTCCCATAGCCATTCATGCTTGTTGTGACAGAGTTATAATTTGTCTGCTGAGGGGTGGTGCTTGGCACATAGCCATGAGGTGACACGCTGCTTGAGTTGCGAGTAAAACCTTTTGTGGGGAGGGAATACATTTAGAAATTGATATTAGCCCAAGAACAGTTTCTTACACAAACAGCTACAAGCAAGTAACTCTGGGCTACCAAGCCAGCAGCCTAGTCCAGCCATGGTGTGCACGGGGAGGGCCAGAACTGACCACCACTACCACCAGGTAACCCAAATCATGAACCCTCACTGCCTAGGTCATTGCTGATGGGAGCACAAAGGGGGAGGAGGGAGGCTACAGCCTTCACAGCTCCTCAGGCAACCCATGCTCTCAAGCAAAGATTACCATTGGGTATTATAGGAACACTCTAAAAGAGCTGTTTGTAGGAAATGGAGTAAACATGACCTACATTTTCAAAGTGAGGAGTACGTACCGACTTAAGGTATGTACTTAAAAGCATGCAATTTTTGTTAACTCTCTTCTGATGTCTCTCTCATTTAATGCATCTCAAATTAGATGCTCACTGCACACTTCAGAAAATGTAGGGTGTATTTCTCAAAGTAGTGCGATATCCTTAGTGTTTTTGCCCTGGTCTGATCATTATGTTGGTACAAAATGACTATCAAATTTGGCACCAACATAAAATTTGAATCTCTACCTAATTCTGGAAATGATGTTTGGGGAAACTCATCTCCAAATATCCAAAAGGGAAGTTTTCTTTCTAGAAGCGCAGAAATAGAAAATGCATCTTCACTCCTAGAAGAAAAAATGCCAACTTTTCTTCCTACCACACAGTACATCCATAAAACTATTTTAATCTAAAAATCATTTATATTTTTTTAGTGTAATGCAAAATAATTTTGTCTGCCCTTCTAGAAAACAGCTTCATTCTAATACTTCCTCATTAAAGTGGATTTTTAAGTTGGATAATAAATAGAGCTGAGCAAAAGAGAGGGGAAAATGCAAAGGGATTTTACCAAAATGTTCTTCACATTTTTTTTTTTATTTTTAACTGTAGTAATTAAAACAATATTGATTTTATACAAAGTGAAAAACGCTTTATTTTAGAAATTAGAGAAGCTCTGAAAATGTCTTTGTAAATATTTCTATTTTTTTGCTAGTTTCAAAATTTAGAAGAGTCTCAAACTCTGGAAAAAAAATCAGTGCCAATATTATGTCTCTTGCAAAACCAAACCAAACCAGACAAATATTCAAGGGATAAATATATAAAGAAACACTACATAGGGCCCAGACTGAGAGATCATCCATGCTCAGGAAAATATATAAGCAAGTACTTAACATTAAGTACATGCTCAAGTCGATAGAAATCCTTTTAAAATTAGTGGGATTTAAACACAAATACAAGTGTTATTCTGAGCAGAAAGAAAAGCTATTTAGCTATATGCAGAAGTGCTTTTCCCACATTGGGGCGAAAGTCACTAAAGAAAGCCCCATCTCATGACAGTATTGTGTCATTCAAAGGTTGTGCATGCACGTGCGGTCGTGTCTGTCTAGCCGTGCTCTTAGCCTTCAGTTTTGAACCATCACTCTTTCACTGCTGTGCACGTTTCCCTGACTTTTATCAGAAAAGGTTCATAGAGAGAGGAAGATGAGTCTTCTCCTGACCCTGATTGGTGGCTTGTGAGGCTTCAGAAACATTGACAGCTAGTTGACCACTAAAGGAATTCACTCCCATCATTCCTGCATGGACTGACGTGTTAGCAAGGGCGGGGAGCTGGTTGTGATTGCGGGGGACACTGTAGAGTGCTTCTGCGATGTCTGCTGCTCTTTTCAGGATTATTTCCTAGAGGATAAGAAGGAAAAAAAAGAATAAAAGAGTTACCAATGTGACTCTGACAAACCCTTTCTTACACACTAAAATGAAACATTTCCCTGTCCAAAGGCAAAAACTAGACGCTTTTCCTTCTAAACCAGTTGGCTGACTGATAGCTGATGCTTATAAGACCTGCTGCCTTCATGATAAATCCTGACATCTGTGGTAAGAGAGTTGGAAGTTTCAGTCCCAGTGGCCACACTTCTGTATAACAAGACCAACCAGCAGAACGGGGCTGGAGCCTAGACTTACTCCACCTTAAAGCTATCTTTAGGGTAAGATTGAAAAATCACTGGTGGCAAGACATAATGCATATCATTGCCCATATTATATAGTGTCTGGTGAAAGTGGGCAAATGCCTCCAGGGTTAATAATGCATTGCTTTTACAAGCTCTAAATTCACCCCCTTTAAAAAAGCAACCAAGCAAACTCAACCCCACTCCAAATATGACATTGCCCTCTATATTCATTCTTGTCTCACATTGTAGTATCATATACCTTTAGCCCCTGATCTATCTATACATCTAAGAAATAGCCATGTTTTAGAATTGCTGAAGTAGAATGCATTTACCTGGTTATTATGTGGCATACCATAGAGTGCTTCTACTAAATCAGCAGCCCTCTTAAGTATTACTTCCTGTCAATATAAAAACAGATGCATTCCTCTGAGTTCAATAAACTCCTTGTGGGGGAAAACAAATATTAGAATCTTTTATAGTCTTCTATTAGTTGCACCGTGTTTTGTGGTTTTTTTTTTTCCTCCCACCAGGTACACCTTAATTGTAACAACTCTCAGCAAGCACTGAATGGTGTTAAATCACTAGTTCATCCTATTCACACACACGCTTAATCAAGTCAAAAGGTGAGAATCATTGGTGCTGCAAAATAAAATACATCACTCAATTGCCTCTACCATCTGCACTATAAACCACTCATCGGTTTATTGCAGAATACAATCCTGAGGTCATTTACTAGATTACTGCAATCAATGTCATTCAGAGCATGTTATGAATCCCTTCGATGTGTTTATTTTATTCTTAATTGCATACTGCAGGAATTGTGACCTTACCCAGCAGGCCACGTTCAAAAGATATCCAATCAGTCCTATGCTACTGGTAATGTAACCTTTCAACTTCTTTGGTTTGTATCCTGATATGATGGGTCAGGGTGGGATCCATGTACGTAAAATGATGCACAAGAGGAAAACACATGCAGTGTGAGAGAATGGCCCAGTATGCTGCAGTGTTTCCTGGAAAAATTCCCTGCACGGACAGCAGAATTTAAAATAGTCTGGGATTTAGTTCTCCATTTTGGGCAATTTTTTTTTCTCCATTTTCCTATTTGTTCCTTTTCACTTAATATTTCTTAGAGTATTTTAAACTGGCATTCCAGTAATAATAGCATTTCCTGTGTTTTGACATTTTACAGTGTGGAAAAATCTCTATGAACAATCCTGACAGAAAATGTAAAAATGCATTGCAGAATTAACCTAGAAGAAATTTTTTTTCTTATTCTTTCAAAGCATCTAGCAGATTCCCAATTGCCTGAACAAAACCAATTGAGACTGTCCTTGGAGTAAAACAATATATTTTTGTAATTCCCAGCCCCTAAGTACTGCTGTAATATACTAACATGATGCTATTCACCATGGTATATTTCTGCAGGTAGCTTACAAAAATAGTACCAGTTTTAAAGATTTTACAGTCTTCTACAAAGTTAAACTTTTAAACTTAATCTATTTTACACAATGGCCATATTTTATACCAAAAAGAAACAGTAATGCTCAATTTTCATATACTGTAGACTCTGATCAGAAAATAGAGATATAATTGCGTTCATTTTGCTGTCACCATAACCTCTTTACAAATCCTTGAACAACTCTTCAAATGACAAGCTTTTAGATGCATATTAGCATTTTTTTCAATTTTAAATTCTCTATAATATAAGATAAAATAGTTGTCATACTGCAGTAACTACTTATGACATATATAATGTCCTAAATTCAAAAATGAGATAGAGGATTTTTGTACTCCCAGTAAACATTTAGGCTTGCCTTCTGCTGCACGCACCCCTCTCTCAGAACACACATTTAAATTATTTTCCACATATGAAGTGAGATGTAATCTATAATTGATGGATTTGTAAATCACTTCATTTGAAATAGATTCTGAGGAGTTAAGTTGCTACAGCCTTTTTCTGTTTTGTTGTCGGTTTGGGTTTTTTCCCTTTCTGTTGTGGTTGTTGTTTTGGGTTTTTTTTTGTGTGGCTTGACCACAACAGTTAGTAGTATAATCATGGACAGAGGGACTACAACAACATCCAGGTACAATCAATCCTTGTTGCTTTTCCAAAATCATCAGAACACTGAGAGTTGCCCTTTTTGCCTCATACTGAAGATACAAACTAGAGAAGAACAGAGATGTTACTGAAAAATGCTGTCTTTTTCAACCCATGATTTTAGGTGGAAAATTACTGCACAGGTGTTTGACTTTGCAAACTAGGATTTATTTCACTTCAGTAGAAATTGTTTGCACTACATATTTCACTGATGGAAAATGAGAATGTGATACAGAGCCCACAAACTGCTTTGGAATATTGTTAACCTAAGCTGTCATTATGCCAAATTACTAAGAAAAAGAAAGTTCAAATAGTCATTTCTGCTCTACCTAACTAATCATAGTTATTTATGTAATGCTGAGCTAAAAACCTTAGAATGCATCTAAAAAGGGATTGAGGACCATGTTAAAAAACGAGGTAATTACATGGAATCTTACATCTGCTCTACCTAATATCAAATATATTCCAGTTCTTAAACATTGGAAGTCCTATGATGCCATATCATATTGCATGTAAATAAAACTAATTGTCATGATGGTTTATTGAAATATGCTTGACAAGTAGCATTCGATTTTCCTAGCTAGTCAATGGTTATATATTTTTCATCATTTTCAGTGTCTGTAAATTTGAGTTTCATACTTTCTCTAACAATATTTTCACACAATAAAAGCATTTCTTGTTTATGACATTTTCAGATCATACAAAGTAGATGTTACACAAAAACTCCTGTGTCAAATAGTGGTATCTTCTATTCCAGAGCTGACGGTAGTTCTTACAGACACAAACTAGCTTTAAAACTACACAATAAAATGCTACTACAGACATGCTCAAGATATTAACTTCTTGTTTTCTGAATGCATCTTAAACCCTTCGCAGCTCTGCTTAAATTACCGTAGAAGCTACTGTTACGACTCCACATACAGAGGAGCCCCAAAAGTCCTCTGTAAGTTGGAGCAACAGACCTTGCAAGGTGCTTGGATTGCGGTGACCAGAAAATTGTTCTCACCTCCATGTCATTACGCTCACAGTGAAGCAGCCCCCGAGCATGTTTGTGTTCGGGATCTAATATATTGCCTTTCAATCAGAGCTGAGAGCCACTGAACACATAGACAGAACATGACGAGCAGGTCAGGAAAGCAATAAAGATTTTACAGAGCTGTCCAAGGTGCTAAATTTACTCAATAATGGGTTTGGCACCATAGTGTTAACCTCTCATTTACTACCAGTTTGAGGGACTAAATTGAAGTAGCTGACTTCATTTACCTTGAAATGTATATTTTATGACATTATGTAAGTAGATTGAAAGGGCACTGCAGTTTTAACAATTTAAAGGCTAGAGCATGTTTAAGATGAAGCTTGAATATTTATTGTATATTGCACTTAAACTATATTGTATATTAAAAAGCATTGATTAAATTTGTAAAAGGTATTATAAAAAAGGACAGCTAATATAAAAGATCTATGTCTTTTAAAATCCAATTGATACTGCATGTTACCACTGCAATGGTGATAGATAAACAGATAGATAGGTGGACAGAGCAGCAGACAGACATATCAAAAAGTGAGGGAAACTCACATTCTATAAAAAGAAATCTCTGCGTAAGCTCAAGGTCTGTTATTCCAGATATTCTTTTGTTCACAGAAATTTTTCTTTGCCTTCATCTCAGAAGCCTAGATTTTCATAGCAGTAAGTGGGCATCGTGTAAGGTCCTTCCAATTGAATATGCAAGTGGAAATATTTCCTGAGAGAGACAGAGTTTGACTAAAGCTAATATCTAATTTATGGGGGCATTTGTCAAGAAAGATCCACTCTTCTATTAATGCTAAAAGTCTGACAGCTTTTGGTTTAGAATAAAGGACTTTGCAGCATTTAGTTAGAGCTAAAGTAAGGGTCTTCTTGTCTTGCATTTTATTTCAAATGAGCATCATTTTATTTCTATAAAAATAACAACTGAGTAAATATTGAAAAGAGGAAAGATTACTTTAGTGGTTAAATATGATGCATCAGAACACTGCCCTCCAGCTACACACACCACAGATCCAGAGTCCATTTTTATTCCAAACTGAAGTTGATTTTCTACTGAGGGATTTTTACTTTTTTAATTTTTGAAACAGGAATGCAATTAAATATTTTAGTCAAATTTTCCTCCTGAAAATACTAAGGGGTGTTTGCATAAGCAAAAGAGGAGGCTGGGTAGTGAAGTCTGCTGCAACTTTGCATATTCCAAAATTACTTTAGGAAAGATTACATAAATCATACTGGAATGACTGTGCTTTTGAAGCACAAAGACTGAAATTCAGACTGAATCCATTTCTGACAGAATGTACCTTGAACCAACATTACAGCAACTTTGTGTGTTTTGTTTGTGGCATGCATTCCCTTCAGAAGGAATTCATTAAGACCATGAAACTTGCATTTCAAGTTTTATTATGACAAAAACATTTTGTGTCAAGTTTTATCACGATAAATACATTTTGTGCCAGCTTTAAAAAAGATGAGATATTTCTTCTGTTGACATCTGCTTACTTTTTATTCAGCAACTAGTGAAAAAAATCCAGTGTCCCAAAAGGGCTGTGAGTCTAGTCAGCTAAAGGGTATCTAGTTACACTGAGTTATTCAGCTTAAGTAACTAAATTAGACAGTGTTCAAGGTACTTGTTAAATCTAAATGAATTTTGTCAAGAACAAGTTGACCACAATATATAATACTCATCAGCCACATACTGTATTATTGAGACCACCAAAGGATTTATGTACTTGTGGAGGGTGTGGGGGGGAAGCTGTTCTAGCATACTCTGAGGCATTTATCTTATGTGTTGTCTAGATATCATATCACCTTCTAATGCTCTTTAGCATTGTAATACAAGAGAGAGCTCATTCATCTTCTGAGAGGGTACTTAGGGATGATGATGTCATTCATACTTCCTTGACTCTTATGTCTGACCTCCTGGCTCTGCCTTCTAACTTCCTACTCTCATGGCTACTTGCAAGAAAAAATCTCTTCTGCAGAGTCAAAATGCTGAACATCAGACTCCAGTTCCCTTCTTCACCTTGGAAAGGTCACATTCTGAAATTTCAAGTCAAAATTACAATAATTTGTGCTCAAACTTTTCCTTTGTTTTTCAATGGGTGAAACTATAAATGTGCTAGCTAAAGGTATGTGTGAACTAAGTTTTAAACTTATACTTAAAATTTGTATATGCATTATATTTTAAAAGACAAAGACAAAATTGTGAACACCTCTTTCAAGTGTAAAGGCAAAACCAACATTTTGGTAGAGCGCCATTTAGAAGGACGCCACAGATCTAAAATGCCAGCCATCGCTTGGTATACAAGAGTTTCAGCCTGTCCAGAACCTCCCATCTCTCCACATCTACACTGAGCACTGCATTATTGTATCATTTTCAGCAATTATAGTTTTATAAAGACTCATAAAAGCCATTCCAAATGTAAAGATCCTCCATTTACTGTAAAACTGAGGGAACTATGCCAGCCTAATGGGAAGTATAAAATAACAGGGCCATTTCACTAAAAAGATATTTCTACTCACACACAGATGAAAACTTCTCTAGCAAACAAACAACTGAATTGTTTCCATATATTATAATTGAATCATACTGAAGAAGTAAACACTATATAGATATTACAAAGACAGGAAGGCAAAATGCGAGAGAAAGACAACATACTTCACTGGAAGGGTAAAAAAACCCCTTCTGCTTACCGCTGCTTATAGGATGGAAGTGCACTGAATTCCTGTCACTGAATTTCAATGGCAATTTCCAGAAAATAAGTCTACAGTGGGAGCTAGAACCTTAGCTTTTCCAAGCCATTGTAGTCTCAGCCTCCACCCAAACTGAAAATCACAGCCTAAATCTACAGCACTAAAAACAGTCATGCATGACCTTACCACCTGCTCCACGATGAGCCAACCTTATAAATAAAATATAGAAAGCCTATATGAGGCAGCAGAAAGAACAAACACTGAAGTGCAAATGTGAGCAGGCATCTAGCCATAAACATTGAGAATCGATGATTAAAACAACTCTTAACCACAAAGGTGATAAATGCATAGCAATAGGGAAAACACACCCTATTTGAACAGTCTCCGTTGCAAATACTGCTGACAAAAGAAGGAACAAAATTATGACAATCACCTGTAAGTCTGTCCTTGCAAGTCTCCCATCTTACCCCTATTATCCTCCTGTTAATATGGTGTACTTAGATACTAAAAAAAGGTATCAGCCTCCCTCTTTAATCCACACCACTCATGCTGCTGGTCTTCGTTTCCATAAATGATGGGCATATAACAATGGCAACAGAATTAGTAGCTAGCACAGATGTGTACTTCATCTAGATACACAGTAGCATGGAATAAACTAGCATTAATATAGTTGCATTGGAATAACTCTTTGAATAAACTGACATTTGAGAGTCTGGATGCTCCCACCATATTATCATCAACTGAAGCATCTGGCAAGTAATTTGGATGGTTTTGTTGCTAAAAGCTCTGGAGTTCTCTGTTAATGTTAGATCTCCAAGTCAAAGGGAGAAGAGTGGGTATGTGAAAGCAGATATGCAGAACTAAAATCATTCTGCCAGTGCTTAAATCACTTCTTTTAGGGACTTTATCCAACAGTGATTACATGACTCACATCTATGTCCCTCAGATAGCTGTAGAACTTTGATTCTCCTGAGGATGTTTACAGTATGTCTTGCCCCAGACCCCTAAGTTTACCAGAAAAAGGCATTTATAGCTACCTGCAGGAACCCTTCAGAGTTGTCAAATTTTAACTCATGAGGCCAAGATACCTTCCATGCACACAGCTCAGGGCGGGTAGATATTACTACATTGTACTCTTATATCTATTCACATCCTACAACACATCAACTGGTAGCTGGTAGATGTCAGTCATATTTGGGACTCACTAACAGTATCATTAAGAAATTGACGCTATGGTAATTCTCTGGCATCTTCTAAGGCATTTCCCACAGGTTATCTTGCAAGCTCACACTGTGAGGATCTAAGGACAGATCCCATCAGTTTGAAACATAGCAAGATCACGAAAGGAAACACGTTTTTCATGCTGTACAAAAGGCTGCGGTATTTATCCCAGCATGTAAAGACCAGTGCTCCTGCACATAATTTCCTTAGTTATGCAATCCCATCTTTCATACTATGATCAGTTTCTCAGATCCAGTGAATCATTAGAAGACAAAATAAATGAGATACAAACTAGATCATGAATGGTAAGTCCACATAAACACAGTTCAATGGCTAACAAAAAATCTTCACCAACTTTCTTTACAGAAATTCCTCCATCCCCCCAGTTTACAGTGACTCATATTATTCCCATCTATCTAGACAACAAAAATATTATTCCTGATTTATCCATGAACATATGAACAAACAAATTATAACATTAGATTCTTCTATCTGACCTCAAAGGTTTGTCACAATGACCTAAAAGCACATTTTAAACTCTAAATTTTCCTTATGTGCCACAGCTAGCTTCAGTCCCTGGGCAAAATATACGGAGACACATGTACAAAGCAATCTCAGATAGCAACTGCAGGCATTTCTTTTTGAAAATTTACCCCAAACTATTTGTACCAGCATCTACAGTACTTTGAAGCAGATGTTCATTATTGAGATTAATGAGCTTTTAGGTTTGTTTGGGTTTTTTTTTTATTTTGCATATGTAAGATTTTCTGATAGCTCTTTCTTTGCCCTTCATAGTATTAACATTCCTATTTCTTGAAAACAGCTGCAGATGAGAGTTGCAAAAAAAAAAAAAGGAAAAAAAAAGACTTATTACTCAAAGTCTTCTCCTGACCATTTTATACCCATATATTCTTGGAAAGTTGTCAAAGCCCCCTTATGGAAGAAGAATAATGTTTTGAATTATTTGAAGGGTATGGACTTAAGTAAACTTAAAAAGAATTTGGAAAAATGAACAGAGGCACTAAATTCTGAGACCGTTGTTCAAAGATACTGCACAGGCTGTTTCAGAAGCTTTATTCTGCAGATCATATTATTGTGCCCATTAAAAAAATTCCCTGGAATACTGGTGATTAAAGAAAGATTAAATGTGGCTTGTGATTTTGTGTGTGGCACAATGTAGATACCCAATTATATATTTGTAAAAGTGAAAAACATTTTACTTGGCAAATAGACAGGCTGATATCTATTTTCTATCATTTGTATACACAAAGACTTTCCAAACACAGGTCAAGTTGTATCACTTTTAAATTGTTCTCCCATTAGGTCAAATCTAGAATATATTGGGTGGCATAATTCACTTGACTGCATTTAAATCTATAGAGATATATAATTATGTTTGGTATTGCAAGGCAAGAGTGTCTGCTGAATGAAATCAGCAGAGCTATCTAGCAATTAACGTGTAAATTGTACATATGTGTTTTGTCTGTTTAATTTTCAGAGTTGGTCTTTATTTTTACATTTACCCATATAAATATCTAAGTATGCCAAACTAGCTATTTTCTGTAAAAAACAAATGTTCCCCTATATGCAATTACAGACCCACCTACATTTTCTTTTAATGAAGGGGAAAAAACCCCAACAAACCAAAACAAAAAAAAAAAACCAGCATATCATTAAGATCTGTGAAACTGTCACTTTTCTGGATTGTACACTTCGGGTAGGAAGTGTTAGTAGTTAGAAACTGAGAGTTCAGGTTACTCTTAATAGCAGGAGGAAAACTGAAAAATAAGACGCATTGAAATTCTGACCTACAATGATATTCCACTATGTTCTGTGGAGAGTGAGTGCATAAAAACGTTGAAATAGAGCATGGAGTAACGTTGGTAGGTTTTAGTATTAAGGTTAAAACACTGCTCAGTCATAACCCCTACAAATGACTACTTTCACTTACATTTTATCATTGGTATAATTAAAAGAAGTCTCTTGAAAGGGGCATTCTCATTACAACAAAGGACCACTTCAGACGCAATTGAAATGAAAAGGCAGACCATAGATTAGGTGTAGATACCAAGTGGTAATTTAGAGGGAAGCATAAAATGCCAAATGTGTAACAATTATATTTTATACTATGTGTTCAAAGGACTTACAGTATTTTATTGTACAAAGAGGCTTTGGCTCAGAAAGACTACTTCAATAAGTGCCTCCTAGCATATATTATAAAAAATTTTCAACTTTCTTATCAGAAACAAAAGATATTCTGTTCCTGATACTATTATTTTTAATTTACAGCCTTGAAAATTCAGCTGAAATTATCCAAAGCAAGTATAAATGTTGAATAACCAGGTATTTAAGAAATTAAATTTATCCAATGTTTCACAGAGATAACACTATCTTTCTGTGTACACCTGCCAGTGTAAAAGCAGGCACACCATTTTACACAACCTAGGGCTCCTTTTTCAGTGGTGAGTGAAAAGATTACCATTGTCACTAAACTACATATTTTATGGAAGTGCTTCAAAACTCGCCAATGATTTTTCAAAATGCATCAATATTTCTGTAACTTTTTTGATCATCAAAAACTCTTAGCTCTCATGCTAGTTTAAAGCTGAAAAAATAAAATTCAGATTACTAAAATATTAGTATTATTTCTTTCCTATTTATTAAAAAAATACTTTTACACACATTTCATTTGTCAGAAGCTCACATCTGGAAAAATTAAGCACCTCTATTCTGTAAAATGTTGGGACTTCAAGAGACAAGATGCTACATCCAGATGAAATTATGAATATAGCATTATTAGTAAAGACACTTAGGTCATCCTAAAGAACAAAATTAACAGAGACAAATTCCAAAATTTCTGTATCTTAGATCTCCCGTAATATATGAACAAAGATGTGCTACATATATGTGGCACTGATTTAAAAATGCTTCTCTGTTTTGTTTTCATTCTCCTCTCAGCAAGCATATTATTTGTCATCTGTAGTCACAAATATATTCCCAAACATTCTTTAAAATAAATCCAAAATGCATATCTGTGTTTATACAAGTAGCATGAGATTGTATGCTATTGTACTTAGAGGACATTTCAGTCCAGTTGAGTTATATCAACATAAGTTACATGATTGACTTTCACAACAGAAAGAAAAGGTTGTACTCAAACAACTGTTATTGCCTCAATGGAAAAAAAAAATCAATGAAAGTAAAATGAACAAGAGATTTTGTCTGAGTTGCAGTTAATACCGCTGAAGAGCTATGGATATTAAAAGGTCAACAAATAAATTAGTCCAAGTGTTATGAAATGAATGATTTGGCTTATAATTGTATTGAGTGCAAATTGTTCACTGCCTATTAGACCAGGTAATTTTTAACCATGGTGCCTCAATTACTGTTCCATAAGCAATAATATAGTTGTAAGAGCCACTGATTCGATCGAGTGACCTATGAGACGCGCCAGGACAGCTGACTTTGCTATGATGGATCACTGAGCCTGATCTCCAAATGGTGCCAAACCTTCCCTTCCCGTGAGGAGATCTCATAAAAGAAACATTACTGCTTGATTCATTTTACCAAAATGTTTGAGTTTTCAAGTGTCAGCAGCTGAGTATAGATTGTGAAGCTCTGTATTTCTTAGAAGAATTATGGCAACAGGCATCCTATTGCTTCCAGCACTCTCTGCAAAATGGCATCATGATGGTTAGGAGGATGCTTTTTCTGCTACTCAATTGGACTGTGTTGTGAGAAATACACGGCAATCATATTTTACATCACCACGTAAACCACCGCATAACACCTAAAACTAGGCTAGAAATGGAAACTGTAGGTGAGATTATAGACATTACTTCACACTGCTGCAATGCCCTGCATTCAGAGATCTCAAAGCACCACTTTAATGGGAACAAATTAAACTTCACAACATACTTTCTAGGAAAATAGTCTCACTCCCCCATCTTCATCAGAGACAGCCTTAAAGCGTAGCTGTTTGGCTGAAGTCACAATGGTCTATGGTTACAACCAAGGCAAGTTTTGTAGGGTGAGGTAATATCTTTTATTAGACCCACTGATACAGGCGAGGAAAGGTACAGTCAGCACGCAGGAAGCAAGGCTTGGGCGCCCAAAAGCTTATCTGTTTTTTTCCAGTTAGATCAGTTAGTCTAATATAAGATATTACCACTCCCTACAAATCCTGATAGCCTTAAACAAGGAAAAGAAATTAATCTGATATTGCTTTCATGCTATGAAGTAACATACATGGCGCTTCATGAGGAGGAAAGGCAGCAGCTGCGTTTCCCCATTGCTCCTAAGGGCATGGTGTTCCCTGTGAGCCAGGACTCGAAATATGGCAATAAAGGTTTCACCACTCTTCCCACAGGACTGGGCCTTAAAGGACTGTAACTACGCAGTAACTACACATATCTGCTCTCTGCCCATATATAAAATAAACTGGAGACGTCAATGCAGATCCTGAATGATCAAATAATCTGTGCAGAAGAAACCACAATAATAAAAGCCTAATTAGAATAGATTGTACCACATACAACCAAATCCTGTTTATATTGTCACTCTGCTATATTTTTGATAAATCACTACATTCAAACAGTCTATTGGGAGGGTGATTTTCCATTTCATCTCTCCATTGAGCAAAAAAGTGCCACGTGACTTGAGTCTGAATTTCAATTTCACCAGCATACAGTTGAACTGAATATTATTTGGCACAATGCAGTGTACAACTGAGCCACTAAATGGCTGATTTACTAAATTATTATTAGATGAGCTCTTGCTGTTCCAAGTGAAAGTGCAGTCACTGTCTCTCCTCATGGTGTGTTCAAATTGTTCTGTGTTTAAATATTCAGCATGAGGCTAATGTGAACTGATGAACTGAGACTACAAACATTCACTTTCAATACAGACAGAGAGACAGAGATGCAACATATCATGTGGCCTGTGGAGGTGAAAATGATTTATATTTAAGGATGTTGCTGCCTACTTCGATTACTATAAGATATTCTTAATTAGCTTTGTGTTTGATTCAGGAGTTTGGAATCGTAGCTAAAAAACCACTCCAAAACTGAACTACCTGTGTGGTTATGGAGGCTTCCGAATCCTGGTGAAGTGGTACTTGAGCCTGGATCTCTGTCAATAAAGTGTATGAGCTGCCACCACAGTTTCATACTTTACTACCATTAGTATTTGAGTTGCAACTTAAAAGTATCACCTGCAATTCCGACCTCAACATCAGAAATCCTAGGAAATGTAGAGGACTGAGCATGTTGTGTAATTTTATGACTTTTTGAGGTGGGGAAGATAGGGAAAAAGGAAAATACTTTTTTTTAAAAAAGGTTAAAAAAAAAAGAAACCATTTCTTTACTGCCACCTGCTGGAGTTGACAATAACCCTTTGTCATACTAAAAGAACAAGCATCTTCACTTAGAGGACAGTTACGGCAAGCATTTAAAATACTGTGATCCCAGACACTTACAGTAGATTAGAATTTTTTATTGGTGCTGTGTTGCCATAACAACATAAAGACAGCAGATGACTTAAGCTAAGCTTGCAAAGCAAAAGGCTGCTCATCTGGCAGTTAAAATGAATACAGTTCACTTCACAAGTTCCCCATATGGACCCTTAGTGTATGGTAATGAGGATACCATATGGTGGGAGAAAATGCACAGAGAACAATTGTGCTCTACTGGATGAGTGAAGTGAGCAGGAAGTTATGAGGAAACGCAGGAGAGAGATTTGTGCATGTGCTCTCTAACTCAAGGGTTTCTTTCAGAGGGGGGTTCTCTCTCTTAATCTTCTTCTTAATATATACATGCATAGAAATGACAGAGAAACATATTGTACATTTTGCAACATCATTCATCATAAACTGTCAGCTGTGTTTGTAAATCAGCTTGGTAAGATCTTATAAATTTGTAATTCTTAGAAGGTAAAAGTGCTAAGTTTTTAGACAAAGTGCAGGAAAATTTAAGCACTTCTGACAAGCAGAAACATTAGTGGTAATCATTTTAAAAATGCTTGCATCTTTCTGCCTGCATGTTTAGCTGTAAATAATGCCGCAATGAATAAAAGCTTTAAAAAGGGGAGGGGAGGATGAAATGGAATAAATATTTTTTATTTTATTTCCAAAAGGATAAAAAGTAATAGTTGATCAGAACCATATGCATGCAAGGTTCTGCTGTAAATGTACATATGCTATACAGTACGCTGTACTAACCAGATCCTAAACCTGGTAAGACAGCTTGCTAAAGGCTGCAAAGTCAATTTTGTACTACACATGCTTCATAAAAGATGAATATAAATGCATTAGTTAGACACGGTGAGCTAAATTAGAAGGTCAGGCAGGGCTGGAAGGGCTGAAATATCACACAACCAATGACTGTAATTACTCTTTTTTTAAGTCTATTAAGTGGTGTTGTTCTATCAAGGCTCAGGGGTATAGGACATGAAGTACAAGATAAAGTAATGTGTATTTATTACTCCCACGGGATCAATTTACTAGATATTTTCAGCTCCATGGAGCAAAATACACAAATGCAGCCTTTGTAACTTTCTTCAAACTGTGGCTTTTTCCTTCAAAAGCTCTGCTCCTCGAAGGGACCGTATTTACCTGTTTGGTATCATCCTGCCACCCTCAGTTAATTGTTGTATTTAAAAACAATAACAATAAAGATACAGGAATAGAAAAATGCAGGGATCCCTTTTACAGGATGTTCAAACAAGTGGTTTGAGTTGTTCAGGTGGAATGTGCAAACTAGAAAATCCAATCCCAAGCATGATTTTTACCCCAAGGCAAAGCAGAGATCAGGAATGGAGAATGGTGCAGAGCTCCTTGTCATCGTGTTAGCCCTGATCTATTAAAAGTTTTGTCATAGATTCTAAATTACACCATCTGCTCTAATCATTTGCTGAGTAAATGCTGACCCACTTATAAAGAAAACTCACTGAAATGTGTATGCACACTGTTGACCTTCAGAAAGGAAAGGGCTCCTTGCCAGCCATTTGTATGTGGCTCTGCCCTTCAGCGAGCAGTGCGGCTCCGTCTCTTAGTGCTCTCTCATTTCAGACTCTTTGCATATTCCCAGACATGCCTCTGACATGCACCACCCCATAAGGGTGATACTTTCATAGTAGCCTCAGGTATCTTGGTCTTCATCTTCTCAATAGCTTTGAAACTCTCTCCCTGAATATTTCCAATAGGATAAATCGAAAACCAAACCTAAAAAACCCAAACAAGCCCCTCAACCAACGAAATGCACAAATTGTTAGGAAATGAAAAAACCCCAACTGTTAAGGGTTCAATACCAACCTTAACTCTGGTCTCACATTCCTATAAATTTTACAGTACAGTGTAGAAACCGCCAAGCACATCTCATGCCCTCCTTGCTATACAGATGAACTCCAACAGCTCCTCTTCACATGCTCCCCCTTCCTGCCCATACTTAGTATAAAACTAACAACCCTCTTGTTACACTGGGTGGAAAAAAACCTAAAATATGTGTTTTCTTAGCTGAAAATGACTAACCAAGGTTAAAATACAGTATCTTGAGTTAGCAGATGGAGACCCGTTCTGGAATTTCCATTGGGTCTGTCTGAAGCAGCAAACCTGAGTTGCCTTGTCTTCATTGCTATTTTAACCTCCACTAGCAAGCCTGGGCCAACCCACCCACATTTAGAGACAACCTTTATTTGCAATATAAACAATACCCGTGTCACAATGGATAAAGGGCAGATCTGTGGGATTTCATATGGGAAAAGACGACTGCTTTTGCCAGCCACTGGTTCCTAATAACCACCTGTCTTCTATTAGTGTCCCAAATGAGGAGGTGGGATATGTCTTGGGGGGGTCTAATGACTGACCAGAGAAAAGGAGCTGAAGGGAAGGTGGAGCCTGGTTACGTGTGCTCTCCGCTCAGCAGGGAGGCCCCTGTGTGAGAGAGAGAGAGAGGCTCCACTTTCATCTACATGAAGAGAAACCAGAAGTAAAGGTCCCTTTCAGGAGGGATAAGGGGTCTCCTAGAGAGAGCATGTAAGCAACAGACTGGGAGGGAGAGGATGTCAGAACACGGAGGGGGTCGATGCAATGACTTGCTTCTCAAACACAGAGTGAACAATCTTGTGCTTAATTTAAATACAAGTGATGAGTTGTAAGGGTGGTGAAAATGGCAAATAAATTCTAGGAAATTGCATATAAAGAGGAATCGTTGTTATTAAATCATTTAGGATGGATGTGTTTCAAATCTAGCTCACAGTTGAAACTGTTTTACAGCTATAGCTGTGGAGTTTTAACAAAATTGCAGAATCGCAACGTATCTGCCAGGGATTTATTTTAAGGATTGTAGGGTAGTTACATGAACGAACCTAAATAGACTCAACACGTTGTTGTGATCTGAACTCTTTAGTGATTTCCACTGCAGTTCTGTATGCAAGAACCAACAACACGTGTGTATTTGTGTGCACATATGCAAACACACGAGACGGGGAAATTGCACACACACGTGCAGGCTTATTCCCCAGCTCCACAGGCAGGCTTTCTACAGCCTGCTCCTACAGGACAACGATACGATTTCTTAGCATTAGCATCACGGTATTTCTTTCACTTCTCCCCACAGATCTCTTGTTTCCTCTGATCTGCTTCCTCTCTGTATTAGAAAGGAAAGACTATACTGCCCAGCACACTCCTGGTACTTGATCTCACTCCAAGTTTTGGGTGCTAATCCCACCACCTCTGTACTGCCTGTCTCTCCTCTTGGTGCATGTGTTTGTGCGTGTGTGTGTGTATGTACAGACATGCACATCTGCTAGTGAAAACCCTGCACTGGCTGCTTTTCCTGACCTGCTCTGTACAAGAAGGGAACAGGACTCTGGCCCATAGCTGGCTCCGTAGCTCAGCTGCCAACATCAGCTCCCATGCTTTTTTCTCCAGAACCTATATATTGCATTTCTACTTTAAACATATCTCTACATCAACTGTCAGTCTAGCAGTCCAAAGACCCTGGTTCCCAGGTGCTCCCGTTCTCCTCATTATGGGAGGAGACAATTCTCATCACAATTCTCCTTGACTGCAGGGATAAGTCACACAGCAGAATGCTCTTGTTGGTTCATGGGAAGGACTGCATGCCTTATGAACACAAAAATTATAACCATTTCTGTTTCTTGAAAGATCTCTAATTCATCAGTAATGTTTCAAAGGAATAATGCCCACAAACCCTAGCAGCAATTATAGAAATGTGTTTTGTTTTATTTATTTAATGCGTAAGTACAAGCTTTTTAATGAACAGAAATTGATGATGCACTGGCAGGACAATGGAGAAAATGGAGAAAAGGATATTGAAAGCTTTGAGCACTGCTCTCCTCTCTGCTGTCTCGCTCTCTGTCTCTCTCACACGTTTGCCCTCTCTGCCCGTGGTTCCACTGTGGAAGCCATATGGCTTCCAACTCTCTTCTAAGTAGCCACTGAGAATTGTCTATAGTGGAATACTGCCAAAGCCCTTCCTGGTTTAATGACATGGGGAAGAGCGCTGTGCAGTGCTCACCCAGCACAGAGACTCGCTGCGTCCTTGATTATGATCCTGGAGCCAGCAAGCGATGCTGGGAATTGAACCATCAGTGCCTCAAATACAGAAGTCGACATGTGCCAACCCCTGCTGCATACAGCCTCTGTGCGAGGCATATTAATGAGTCTTGAACTTGAGGTCCAACCTTCAAGCTTGCACAGAAGGAATTACCCAAAGACAAAAAAAAAAAGGTCCTCTTCATCCTGTTTCCCTCTAACCTTGCATAGTGATACTAGTTTCTTCACTGAGTTTGTTCAGTCCTTAAGCAGTAACTTTTTTTTAGGCCATCACATAGTACCTCTGCATACATAACCACAATTTCCCTTGATTTAACGATTTGAAAAAATAGCTTGAAAAGATACTCAGAACAAACACATTAAGCCAAGAGGGTATAGGAGGGGACAGATGACTCAGTACTAACCCTCATTTCTCATACCCGATCCATAAATACCTGCTAAATGTTGGAGTCAGGATATGGAGCTAGATGGAACTTTCCTCTGCCTGTTTTTATGTCCCATGACACTAGATAGCAGGAATGTGTGGTTATCAGTGTGGTAACAGTCTCAGTCTAAATGGGAAAGAGGAGGGTGCTCAGCCTGATGGCTGCATTCTCATACCAGCACAAAAGAGCATTGCTGGGGAACCCCTCAGTGCCGTGGGTGTCAGAAAGGGAGCCCCGTACCTGTGGAAGTTGTTGATGCACTACAACCCCCGGCTGTATAACCCAATTTGGAATTGCTCAGTCTTATTTTACTTGAATTTCATGATTTAGAGGAAAGCCGTGGCCATCTACTTGTCAGCTGGAACACTGGGTTCAGGGAAGTTTTGCAGCATTTCTTTTGGGCCTTGCAAATGCCTGGTGCATAGTGAAGGCTGGTCTCTTATTCTCTGAGAAATATTTTTTCTCCACATGCACATTTGGCAGCAGAGGCACGATACAGATGAAAGAGCCCCTACAGAAGGATACTCCCTTTCTTTGGAAAGGGTTGTACCTCTGGAGGGAAATTCGACAACCTATGAAAGCTGTGTCCTGCCACAAATCCATCCAAAAGTCAGAGAAAGGGACAGCTTGTAAGGGGTGAACAGAGCCAATGTAAAATGTAACTCTCCAGGACAGCATGTTTCTCTGGTGGTAAGAGGGAAGGACAACACATCATCAACCCCGAAACCACAGTCTACAGCCTTCCTAGGCAAAGATAAAAGACTTAATAAGCCTGTAAAAAAAATCACATAGTGAATTTTATTTCTGTCAAGAAATAAAACAAAATAATTACAGTGTTCATGAAATCTTCTCACCTTTGAAACACTTTAGAAATTTAACTAATCAAAGCGCACAACAATCCCTGACGAAAGCCTACTGACAGCTCAGGAAGCTACAGAAGAAAGGTCACAAGATTTACTCAGTCACAAAGGCTATACTGGACATGCATTATTTGAGGGATCTGGCCTAAGGCATTAAAGCCCAATTTGTTCTATGTCTCAGGTCTGCAAATCCACATCTTCCTTTCCCTAAGTCAAAGGCGGTGTTCTCCAAATACACACACTTGACCTATTTGACTCCCCGACTCACTCACTAACAGCCATGATGCTAGAGCAGATAAAACACGTGGTGGCAGTTGGTCACATACAGTGACTCCAGCTCACACACGCTATTGCTCAGTGTTCCTGTGGCAAAGAGCAACACTTTTTCAAATACCCCACTTCTTTCTCCAGTATATCACAAAACTCACCACAAATTCGCGCCAGGGAAAGTACAGTATGGCAAGGTAGCAAGAACAGATGTGAGTGCAGACCCAGACAGCATTTTCACAGTACAAGACAGAAGTACTAGAAGCCTATGTGAACTATTCTGTTTCTTCCTCAGCTTTTACTTGACAGAAATCAACAAAAAAACTCCCACTAATTTTGATGGGAACGAACATCAAATCACTTCACTACGCATTGCACTAATTATTTCAGCAATCCTGAAATAAAGCAGTATATAATAATTACTATCCTAAACCAATACATGGTGCAGCAGCAATGGACACACATTCCCTGAAGATCAAAATAACTTGATTTTATCAATGGTGAAGTTCTCAAAATTATAATGGCAAGTACTACTGTGACACCAAAACCAAGAAGCATCATTCTTCTATGAATAAGCTGCTCAGGTTCCAAAATACCAACCAAAAATGTGTTCTTTGTTAAGTATTTCAGAACACAGAGTAAGATATGCTTTTAAGAAAGGCAAGAGCTGTTTGAGTTAGCTGTGACTCAGAAAGTCACAGAAGTCTTATAAGCCTACAACGAAAGTTGCTGATTGGGCTTTATCGGTCATGTCTCTGTTTCAGCTTATCTGGGTTGGGTACCAAACCAGGACCATTCCATTTACAGTCTTGCACTTTCAGACAAAAACATGCAGTAACCAGCTTTACCATATTTAATAAAACAATAAACTTTGTGCTGACCTTTGGCAAGCGTTCGGGGTCACCAGGGTGCCGGGGGATAACCTTCTGTAACCTTTGGAAACCATAGTCAATGGTGGGTTCGTTCAGAGCTGAAACAACAACAAACAACATTGTGATGTGACAAACGCATAGCGAGCAGTCTCCGTTGCACTGTAACGATTGGCAATGCATTGCAAGACCAAGGAAGGATCACAGCAAAATTGCCTTTTACTGAAATCAGCACCGACTCTGAAGTCTTGGTTCAAACACTATTTGAGGTTCGTTCTGAGGCTTTGGTTCAAACAGCAATGCAAACCTTCCCACTTGAGTTCCTAAAACAAGGTTGCTGGAAAATTTGGGGATGTTGCATACATCTTCCAAATAGGAAGCGATTATTATCTCCAAAAGCCACGATGAAATTAATTTGATAAATACTTTGCACTCCATGTTTCATGTTAGGTTTTTTCCTGCTTTCATATTACAAGGAAGGTCCTTTGTGATTGAAAGACAAAAGAAGTAACTATTAGGGAGTCTCTCTTCTTCCAGATTCTATTATACATTTAATATGCTCCATGTGCAATGATCACATATAATTTTGTTGTGAACTACAGGCATTTGTCTTGGCAGAGGCTTTAGTTTTTACTCATCACACTGACTTCAGCAGCTCGGCTCAGGCTCCGATCAGCACTAAACTGATCCAAAAGACTTAATGAATTAAAAAAAAAATCATCTATGTTTTTAGTTCATCTTTCCTCAATCCTTGTCCAATAAAATGGAGGAGAGAAATGGTGGAAGTGGAACACTTTAATCTTCATGAAAATGCTGGTCTGCCTGCATTAATCGAAGCTCTGATTGTGCCAAGCCTTTAAGCACATGCTTATCTGTAAGCACATACTTAAACCCATTTGCTTTCAGCAAAGCAAATTTGAGCATATTATGTTTTTTATATGATTGCCTATAATTACAGGGGACTGCACTGAATGACCTTCTAGCTATATTTCCAGTCATATGATCACTTTAATACTCAGATGTTAGTGAGACTTCAACATGTGCTTAAAATTTCCTAAGAGCTTTGGTGAACTAGAACAACAGTCAAGCATTCTCAGGCATCTCTAAACAACAGCGCATCTTGACTCTCCCATGCCAATAGAGATGATGAAACTTTCCACAGCAATTTGTTTGCGATTTTTTTGAGTTAAGTGGAAAAAAAAAATTTCCAATATGGATTTTTACATTTTCAGCCTTTTTTTTGGTGGGAAGGAAATCTAAATTTTTTTTGGGGGGGGGGCACTTTAAAGTTTTTTCTTATTTTGTCTTAGCTTATTAATAGCAAAAAAAATTTGTTTTTTGCACAAGGTCTGCCTATGAAATTATGACTATATCTGGCACCTTTATGATGGTTTTATTATGAACTTTATTATGTGGCTAAAATGATGCCATCTAATTCTTGCAAAGAGCTTTAGCATCAAACTATATCTCCCAGTCTCACTTGTGTAAGCACTCTCATGTGGCTCAATGATGCTTATCCCACAGCAAGGTACACAACTCCATCAGTCTGATCAACATGGCACAATTTGTCCATACTTCCACCTTTTAAGTGAAGAGAACATTTTTTCATACTCCTAACATTAAAGATCTTTAGCCAGACCACATTGTTATTGTGAAAGTAATATCTAATCCCTGGCTTGTTTTTAATTAATTGGTGTTCCATAAGCAATCCCACAAAACAGTCCCGTTTTTAAAGAAACTGTTCCATTTAAGTTATCTTTTTCAAACCACATTTCTACAGCAGATGGTCCTACTGGCAACCAAAGGGTCAGATTTTTATATCCTCCTGGTCCTTCAGTATGTACCAACTCCATAAGCAGGCCCAGCGATGCTACTGCAAATTGAGGCAGAAGGAAGGTGGTGTAGGGGAATCCAGATCTACCCAACAGCAGTGAAAAAGAAGTGTGTGGCTGATGGGGACTGGCTGGAGAGGCACACAGTCCAGCAGAATCTCAACATTTCTCTAGTATCGGAAAGGAATCTTCTGAGCATATCCTGAAATTACTGTTACAGTATTATGGTAACACCAGACTAGAAATCTTTCAGGACTTTACCTTCTGGGCTATTGTCAGAAGTTTTTTATTGCCCCAAAGATCATGGCATCCCTCTAGTCTCCTTATTTTTTTGTGTGCATCTCCCTTTATCAGGAACATCTGAATTTGACCTTTTATTTATATTCAGGTCATTGTATGGAAGGGGTGAGAATAAGGCTTTTCCCCTGCTTGTGCCCTTTTTGGGTTTTGGATCGTTGGGCCTCTTTTCCACTTGTTTCCTTTCACACCCTGGCCACATGCTGTCCACTCTGTTGTGTAGTTTTGCAGAAAATATCACAGTACCTGGGTTTGTAAATCCCCGGTTTCATTATCTTTGAGTTTCCATACATGGCTTCTTATCGTGGAGCGTTTAGTTTACCGGTTTCATTATCTTTGAGTTTCCATACATGGCTTCTTATCGTGGAGCCGTTTAGTTTAGACCTTCTTCAAATTTTACAATAAATTAATTTACTGCTATTTATATTTATTATCAAAAATAGCTGTTCTCTGGGAAGATTAAAAAACCCCCTACAGTTCTAATTTACATTTCTTTTGCAAATATGTTAGAAGATTTTAGCGTGGTTCTGTCAAATGTGTTTCTTCTCTAATTCAGTCTAGTTTATGGCCATTTTCCCTTTACATCCTTTGGGAAAGTAGTTACTAAATTCTGCAATATTATAAATGGAGGCCAGTTCTGAAATCCCCCAAGAGATAGCAGTCATTTTCTCATATCTTCCCACACATTCAACACATTTGAAATCCACAGAGTATTTCCTGTGAGTATTTTCTGAACTAAATGACCAAAAAAAATGTTAATTTTATGGTCCAATCTCACAAGGCATCAAGAATCCTCTGAGAGATACTGAAAACTTTCTGCTTCAAATAGCTTCAGCTTTACTTTAGTGGTGGGGAGAGGCTGCACACAGCAATTTGCAAGACTGGGTCCTAAACTGTAGTTGTCAAATATCGCTCATTAGTCTATAACCATTCAACCCTTTCAATCTTAGATAAAATGAAAAAAAGAAATCTTTAGCTGCCTGAACATGTAACCACAGATTGGACGATATCAGCCCTCGATTCCTCAGTTCATTTATAATCCAAGTCAAATGTAATTAGTCATATCTCAAAGAAAGAGCCCTGTTTAAATATTTAACCCCACCTTCAGCGTTAAGGCCACACCAGTTCCTGCGTCAGTGGCTGGCAAAGCTCCAAAGAAAAGGTGATATTCTGATCTCCAAGCGTTGCAGAAAAGCCAGTGCTCAGGCCACCGTTAGTGGCAGCTAACGTACGAGGTCAGATACCAGCTTCATGCAAGGTTCTGCCTCTGTCCCCACTATGTGCGAGCCTGGTCTCTGCCTTTGAAGACCATTCACCATAACGTATTTCCCAGTGCTCTAATTCAAAGAACGTTTTTTTTTTCCATGATTGGAAAAAAAGAATCAATAAGAAATACAAACTCTCTATTTGTGTTCTTGACATCCATACATTAAAAACAAGCTAACACATACTGTACTTAAAATGCATTCCCATTACCCTAAATTTTAAAAGTACTATTGAAAGTACTACGAACTTTAGAAAACTGTATTAAATTCAAATAGGTCCCAAGGCTAATGGAAGCAATTTGTATACCAACCCAAACTGACTGGCCCACTTTTCAAAATACAGGTATGATAATCTTGCGGTTTTAAAAGGACATTTAAATTGAAAGACTGTGAATTTAGTACATAATTATAGCGATAGAACCCTTTAACTTGTCAACTTGTAAATCTAAAAGGCTATCAATCATTTCTAAAGAGGAAATAAACCTTAAAATTCTTTGATTGACAGTGCTTACTTTTTATGTGAAAAAAAAAGGAGTAAAGTGGCCAGAAATCCATTTACAAAAGTACATTGTTTTACATAGGTGAGTAAAAAGCCAATAATTACACCTCCAAAAGACATATAAATCAAAGTGAGTACTTTTCCCTCACTTACATATTTTAAGTTGCAGTAAACTTCAGGTAACTTTTTAATATAATACTTTGCCAAATGCAAAGCTTATTGAAGCCAATAATAGACTAGCATTTTCATTTAAGCTAATATAATCATTTTTGCAAATACAAGATTTAAGCCATTTTTCTCCTTCCAAACAATAAACTTTCAGCCTGTCTCTTGTGTGAATTAACTAAAATTACACCCAGGTGTACAAAATCTGTCTATCTATCCTAGCGTATGAGTTAAAGCACAATATTTATTATTCTTACCATTTTATGAATTACTTCTTAAACCCTTGAGGAAGAACTTTCTTTCAAATTAGACTCTAACAGAATAAGCCATGAAGCTCTTTATACAGCAAGTCTAAAGTCATAACTCATAAAATCTAAGGCTTTTAATCAAGAAAATGCACAATGTCTATGGAAATAAGGATGCGTACATTATATTCATCTTTTCAAAGTCCAACTTATTTTTCAACAGAAATGCTGCTTGTGCCTCTGAGAAAAATGTTTCCACCATAACTATAATTTCAAATTCTGCACGAATAATTTTAATAACTACATGTAGCTAATCCACCATCTTTAAAAGTCTCTTTCTCTTTTTTTTTAACTAGTCAGTGGAGGGCTTTTTTTAATATTTCACATAATGAATTCCTACTGTGTCAATAAAGCTTTAGTCGTTAATTGAATGACTGTCTGATGTATCTGAGAGAGGAATTTGTTTCTCTGGCCACGCTGCCAACTTACAGCAGAATGATCGACACTTAATATCAGCAATTAAAAGGACCTGTTCAAATATCATATGGAATTCGTAGCTTGGGGTAGCGTAGGAGAACTCTTCACCAAGGAAAACTCATTCAGCGAATGCAGAGAGTAATTGAATTAGACACATTTTAACATTATTATTCAAAGAAAAATAAACACACACTACATAGAAGCATTATGGAAATATTTCAGAACGTAAAACATATCCAGTTAATTTGTTTCCCATGCATTCATGGTTTCATTTATTCCTTTTGTTTTTCAGCCCTTGTTTCTTTTTCATTCTGTTTGACCCAAAACCAATGAGAAAGCAGCACTTAGACCTATGAACCTCCCATATGCTTTTCCAGTGGAAAAGGCTGCAAGGAGAGGGAAGGGACTCTAAGGGCTCAAATGACAAACACAAAAAAAAGGCTGAAGGCTACAAACAAATTGGCCTCAAGTCTACAGGTCTGACCGTCCCTATCCCAGATGAGAAATCTGGTCTTGATTGTTTTAAGTGAAACACCCAGGGAGAGGCTGCACATGGGAATTAAATGTCCCACAGTGCTTGCTCCTGTGGCGCACCAGAGAGTCGCTGGTTTTCTTGGAAGGCAGAGGCATCATGGGGCAAAGTTTGAAGAAGGTAAGAAAGACCTGCAGAAGCGCAGAGCTATAATGGCTTCAGATTATGGCCAGGAGGTTGTGGCTACAACAGTGGAATGGAAGAAGATTCTTTAGACTCTACCTTTGTCTCTTCACAAACCCATTTTTTTTAAATTTGGCTCTACAACAAAATTAGAAACCTAGTGACAAGACCTGAACTATAATGTCAAAGAGATGGGGCTTTGGGGTCTACAACGCAGTTGTTTTGAGTTTTTTCCTGTCTGATGAGAGAAACTTCACCAAAACATAAATAGAAGTTGACTCCGTGGCCAAGACACAAAGTTACCCATCTCAACACCTCATAGCCACAAAAGAGTATGAAGAAATCCATGCAAAAATGCTGCAGCACTGTCACAGCAATGAAGGCCACATCTCTCTGTGACCAGATTAAACCAGGTCAGAACATTTGAAGGCACAGAGAATGAATATTTTAAATAAAATCAAGGACAACTAGGAAGGCAGACTCTTCAATGGGAGCCTTGCAATCTTAGCATCTTCAGAGGCATTTTAGTTAAGGACTTCTTTTCTCCTGGACATTTGGCCTCTTCCTCCACCAACTCAGATGCTTACCTCTATAATCAGCTCTCTTCCTTTTCAGTCGGTACTTCTGTCCCTATTTCCACACTGCTGAGAAATAGCAAGTATGGGGTGCAAGCAGCAACAACTGAGAGTAGTCATGTGAAAGGTTGTGGCTTCCGACTCCCCACTCCTACTGAGCACGGACTCTACGAGGGGATGGAAAGCAGGAGCTCCTGCCTCTCATAGAGGCAAGATGCTGCCACAGAGATGATCCAGGGTATTTGCCTTCGCTAACAGCCTGTGGCTTCTGTCTCCAAGCTCTGGGTGATTTCTGCTAGAAGCCCCTGACTCTAACAAAATAAAACCGTGATTCTGGGAGATAGGAATAGGACAGGACAGACCATATTAATATCAAACCCCAGGTGCCAAAATGCCTTGCTAAGGCCCTGCAGTACAGCAATACTAACAATGGATGCTATTATAAAGCAACATCTTGACATGGCATGCTGTAAGCAAACCCTACCCAACAACTCTTATGCATAGTGGCCTCTTTATGCCTGCTCTACAAAGACAGCAAAAAAACCCCCAACACTTCAAAACCCCATCATCAAATGAAAAAAAGTCTGTTTTGCAAATCTCCCTGCAAAGACTATTCCTTTGCTAATTAAAGACCGCTAAATGAAAACATGCAAGCATTTGAGCTAGTTGTTGTTGTTGTTGTGAATTTGGCTTGCTTTTTATAAAGTTTCCTTTCCACTGACTTTCCCTGGAGTGTTTATTCCCACAAGCAATGGAAAACGGAAGCGGGTGAGACAGCAAGAGCCTGCACAGAAAGGTTTGAGCTAGAAAGGTCCTTCCAGCGCTAACTCAGAATTTCCTTGCTTTTCTGGTCTCAGTACTCCCTCACTTAAACATACTCTTGTGCATTGAATTTCCATTTTAAAAATCAAACTGTGACATGATGTCATTTTTTTAATTAGAAATAGAAATAGATAGAGATATCTGCAATGTAATTCCTATATTTTATTGCCGTGTAATGCCCAAACAGACACCACATGCATGTGCCAAACAATAAAAACGCAGAGCTGAGTCAAATGATAAATCTAGCAGCTAGATCTCTTGAGTTTCCCTAGTGACTGCTCTTTACTTGAACTAAAGATGCAATAGGCCAGCGTTTGAGGCAGCTCCATTGTGTTCATCAGTGTTATTACAAACATGATAGACAGCGTGATATTTTCTTCCTGATAACAATTTTTCTCCAGCAACTAAGAACCAGAGGAGTTATTCCCTTCCCACCTAGCCCAGTCTCTGCAGCCAGTGGGGGTGCTGAAGATGCAAGGAATGCATGTCTTGAGCCCAAATTTTTTTATGAAAGTTAAGGAATGAAATTACTAGATCTGTCTAGCAAGAATCATGTGTTGGTTTCTCGAAGTACATTAACTCTGAATGTTCACTCTTAGCAACCTGCAATCTGGCTTGAAAAAGAAGTCAAACAATTTGTGAGCTTCGCAGTTTCTTCTTCCTCTGACTGCGCTGACCTCTTGTCAGGGGGAAGATTTGGCCTTAAGGGAGTCTGAAACAGAGTCCAGTTTCAGGCACTGGAATTTAAACGTACCAATTTCAGAACAGGCTGGTAGAATTCACTGGGGATATGTATACAGAGGACCAGAAGGAATTTAATGCATGTCGGTTACTTCGTCTAGTCATCTAGGTTAATTGATGCATCTTTGGCAGTCATTATAGAAAGGGAAAGAACAGCATTTACAGGTGAGTATTTTCCTATTTGTCAGACACATTCTGGTAATGCACATGAGCATGCAGCAAAAAATTTAGTGAAAATGGCTAGCTCTCAATGGATTACCCCTCCATTTAAATAAATAAATACATGTGTACATATACACACAAGCACAAAAATGCATATAAGCCAAGATTTAAAATAATGGGTGCCTAAGGTTAGGTATAAGATCTATATTTAGGTCTACTTAAAAACATTTAAAAAATAAAGACGCTGCATTTATTTTTAAAATGTTGGCTCAGAAACAGATGCAGAGATGTACCATACAGAGTGTAGGAAATGCTAAAATGTCACCTCAGGTAACCTTTTCTTTCATTTTTTACTATGCATATTTTCAACATTTTTCCTTTGCATGGACTCCTCAAATTCTACAAAGTAGGTGCAGACACCTTTAAAATTTTCATAGAGATAATTTTGTATAACATACAGGAAGTTGTTTCTTTTTGTCACCCTTCACAAACTCTTTTGGGGTAGACAGCATTGAAAACCAGTATTGTAACATGCTGGTATGCAGAAATATTTTCTTTTGAATAATCCCTCTCTCTCTCGCTTTTAACCCTGCTATTTCTCATCTTCTTTTCAGATTATTAAAAAAAAAAAATATTACCAGGGGATGCATAAAAGAAAAACTCAGTGTCCTGTCTGAATGCCAAAGCCATTCCTATCAGGAAGCATCTTAGCCTAAATTTGGCTGTTTCTCAGAATTGTAGACTTCTAATGTACAAGTGCACTGTGGTCAGAGCAAAAAGAATCTTCAAGAGAGAAAACTGGAAAAACACCAGCTATCACATCCAAAATCTCTGCAAATGAGATTCACGGAGAAATACAAGTAGAGCTGAATCATAAAAATGAGATGAATTGTGCCTAGCTGTAATGAACATTATAGGTGTGATGTTCCTGGAAGGGACTGACCTGAGGTTTAAAATCCCTCTCTCTCTTGCTTTTAACCCTGCTATTTCTCATCTTCTTTTCAGATTATTAAAAAAAAAAAATATTACCAGGGGATGCATAAAAGAAAAACTCAGTGTCCTGTCTGAATGCCAAAGCCATTCCTATCAGGAAGCATCTTAGCCTAAATTTGGCTGTTTCTCAGAATTGTAGACTTCTAATGTACAAGTGCACTGTGGTCAGAGCAAAAAGAATCTTCAAGAGAGAAAACTGGAAAAACACCAGCTATCACATCCAAAATCTCTGCAAATGAGATTCACGGAGAAATACAAGTAGAGCTGAATCATAAAAATGAGATGAATTGTGCCTAGCTGTAATGAACATTATAGGTGTGATGTTCCTGGAAGGGACTGACCTGTGAGGTTTAATTTAGGTCTTTAATCCCTCTCCATAACTAAGCTTAAATCCCTTGAGAAAACAATAGTTTCCAAACATCTTTATTTCTAAACATTAGCTTTGATTTGTCTACATGAAATTGCGGTAAGGCTACTCACTCGAAAGCAAAAGGACCATTTTGGCTATATCCTCGATGATGCAGCAAATTGTTTAAAATTAAAACAGTTGGGTTTGTTGTTTGCTAGTTTGTAACATTTAAATAGAAATTTATAATTTGAGAGCTCTCAGTAGTCTCTGATTTTAGCAGCAGTTGTATCACCTGCTTCTATAATTGTTCAGGGGTTTTTTTGCAAAAATTTTGACAATAACAGTTATCAAGGGTAAAAAAAATAATCATACCAGCCTGTCTGATAAACATGTTTCCCTGCCCTCACACCCCAGTGAGCACTGTGACACTATACTTTTATCATCTAGTGTGTGCTCAGAATGAGCTTAGAACAGCAATTGCCAGGAATAGGCAGGCGATAAACTGCATTGATTTAACACATCTTGTTTTCAATCATGCTCAGATTTTCTGAGCACGCATTTTTCCTGTACTCCAGCTTGTAGCTTTTATCTGACGAGCTGATCCCTTTTCACTGGAAAATGAAAAGGTCGCACAATAAGACACGGTTTACTGGAACTTGAGCACGCACCAGGGAAAGTATTTTAGATAAATACTGTCAGACATAGTGGAGCTGAATTTCAACAACACAATTGCTAAACAACAATACTTATTACTCTCTAGAACAAGCCTACAAGCAACTTATGGCTCACAGCAGGGGAGATCTCAGAGTTAGGCTCAATAGTTAAAGAAACCTTATTCAAGCCTGTTTAAAGATGCAGTATAGCTTTTGCCTTACATGCACCGACCAGCCATACCTCAGGACCAAACTAAATGCCTCCTCAGTTGCAGGTAATTTATAAATGACAGAAAACCATATCAATGACTTTTCTTTTTCTTTTTTCTTTTTTTTGGCAGAAAGGGGATTGACTACGTGCTTGATTTAATTTAATCAAATTGGGTACTGGCTGGTGGTAAGAAGAAAATTTTCCATATGTGAAAGTGATTTAACTGAAACTAATTAATTAACCAAGGTGAGTTGCTGAGGAGGTCAGTAAACAAGCAAGGACTAATATGGCATGACCCATCTACCAATGGCCAAGGTAGAGCAGGCGCGTAACAATAAACCTAATTTATTTTTCCCCTCCCCCTGAAGTGACTGCAATGGTCCTGACCAATACAGTACTTGAAGCAAAATATCTTTACTTATTCCTGCCAGAAGCGGCAAAGAAAACTTCCAAGTTATTCTTTACTGCACTGATAATACCCAAGAAAAGATCTCACCAAGTAAACAGGGAACCTGACTTAATTTTCCTCCTCAGCCTAAGTGGACTAAGACCCATTTCCTCGCAAGGGCTCAGCTGCCAATCTGCAGCCAAGGAGGGGTGATTGGTTCACTCCAGCTGCAGCCCTCTCTCAGCACCTCCTTCCCATGCTTCATGTGTATGCATGCACATAAACAGAGTATGCATGAGGTCCTCACCTGCTCACATATCTTGTACTCAGTGCAGCACCTAAACCTACCAAATCTACCTTGTTTTTTTGCCAGGCAGCAGTCTTTCAAAACCAAACTAAAAAAAGTGGGCTTCCCATCCACCTCACCCCTTCAGACTTCGGAAGAGACTCATCTTTGTCAGTGTTTCCCAGTCTGCTCCCCTCTTCCAGCAGCCTTTCTCAGGAGAGGGACCCTGTTTTTCATGGACCCCAAACAGCCCCCAGACCTCCCCCCTAATTTACAGGTATTTCTGCACCACTGCTGAAAAGCCAGCCCAGCCCCTTCGTGACTAACTTGGACTGCAAGTGAGAATGGCGTGTTTAGTAGAGGGATTCCTTCAACACTGGCTATTTGCTCTGGCAGCAGCGGGTTCAGCCCCACGGTGTTATTCTGAATGTGTCATGCCCTGCTAGCTCATTTGTGTAAGCACTTTTACGTGGCAAAAATATCACAAATGGGTGATGTCCGCAGGTAAAAGCAATCCTTCCTGCCTTTTCTCTTCTCCCTGATATATCATCATTCATCATTTTTGCTTACAGTTATATATAGTCTCTCAATCTCTACAAACATAAGACGGGGGTAAGAAACTCCAGCCCCTGATCCAATCTGCACTTCTGGAGAAAGCGGCCGTGCTTCTCCGGGCAGCTGGTCACTAAGACACAGTCAGCTGCTGGCTCAGCTTAGCTAGAACAGGTAATGAGACACGGTGATACCACCTATTCCTTATGGAAGTTGCAATACAAAGCGAAGTCCCAAAAACAAAGTATCATCTACACAAACATACTTCCCATTTGGCAGCAATGTCAGCACAAAACTGGTGCAAAATATTTATGTTTTCCTTGCTTCTCCTGAATGTGCTTATTAGTCATTTAGGCCCAGCATAAACTCAAGTTCACGTTGTCCAAGATCTTTAACCAATATAAAGCAAAACCGTTCTGTCAATTTTTCTGAAACTATATTGATACTGGTTGGAAACTTTACTGGCTGGAGCTTAGTTTATATTTTGTATATATACAGCAGATAGCCAAGCTTCCACCTCTAGTCAGATACATCCATCTTTCTCGGATGTTCTGCTCACATTGTAAGTCTTACAGAAAGAATATAGTAAATATTATTTAAATTACACTTTGAATTATAATTTTAAATAGGCAAGTCACAAGCAAAGTGATAGGCCTCAAGAAAAGTATAAAGTAAAATCCAACTTTGCATGGAATGCCACTTTACATTCAGCCCCGTGAGCCTGTCTGCAAGAGAACTCATAGAAGCATTGATTTCTCCCTCTCACCTGGCAAGTTTTTTTGCTAGATGAGTAAGTTGAAAATCCATGCTGCATTTTAGGGTTATCTCATGCAACACAGGCAGAATTCTGATATGTCTTCTTCATTAAGTGCTCATAATCCCAGAAATGAAAGTAACTCATTTCTTCCCAGGGTGCCTGTTAACTGAGAAACTCATCTTAATTGAATGCACAGATCAGTTAACCATCTTCAGATTCACAAACCATTAGTGCCCCATTTGCACAGCAGCTCTGCTGGCAGGTCTTCTCCCACCACTGCGTTTAGGGGGGATCTGAGGTTCAGCAAAGGAGGGGAAGTGCTGGAGGCGATGAGCAAGCACCGTCAAGGGCTTACGCTCATGACAAAATGAGTGCTCTGGGGCCGAACGGGCCTTTGCTAAATTGTCAGCGCTAGATCAGCTTGCAAGTCAATTACAGAGAAATCAACAAATACTGCAGCTCTGCCCCCAAATACAAGTTAAGTAGCCTCCAAACATGCCTACAGAGAGATTGCTAATCTGGAATCTGGAGCCTCACAGGCATAAGAGAAGAGGAAGTAAAAATAATTGCCTATATCACTCCCTCTGCATCTCGCCCCTCTCCCACCATCACAATTTACCATCTAGAATATACTTGGTAAACCAGTGAAGATGAGTATGGAAATTAAAATATCCCAGGTGCAACCGTTCGCCTGTAAAGCTGATGCTTCAAAATGAAACTGTAAAAGGCGAGGAAGTGAGGAACCAGACTGAAACTCACTGTCCTGTTACAAAACACTTCCAATGTTTCATTTACAGCGGGAATGAACCGACCTTTGGTTCTTCGGTGGTCACTGCTGAGTTTGGGATACGCAGCAAAACATCTCTGCTGGTTGGTGGCACCCCGAGGCAGTAACCACATCCCTGCACTCATCCACACTCATTCGCCAGCTGAATAATGCTGTTCTGAGGTAGCTGAAACTTTTCTGCACTCAAATAGGGCTCACCAAAATTAGCCATTTTCCTTTTAATAGGCTTTTTAAAAATATTTTAAGTGTTATTGGATTAATTTTTCCTAAACCAGAAATATTATACTTGCCCTAATTCAAGGCAGAGGTAGAATAAGCAGATTAAAGACTGAAAGATGATGAGAAAATAGAGTAGAAGATATAAAGTTACCATGGATAACCAGAAACAATCACACAGGTTTATAATAATTCGTTTGTGCTTGTTTATTTCTTAATTTTCTAGGTATCATTGGCAGCCTATAGGAAAATTCAGATCTCAGCTCTGAAGTTATCAATAAACTACCTTCAGAGTAGCATGGTATTGTGCATTTTCTCTTGTATAAAACAAATACCTTCCTTCCATCCAATTCAAAACAAAAACCAAACCCCACTGTAATGGATTACATTATTCTGTACAAATTTGTTTCTAGTAGATTTCGTGAGAACTGTTGTCATTATAAAAAATTGCCACCAAAATATGTGTATCGTATTAATATGCCTCAAAGTTCAATACCGACACAAACAGTATCATCAGGTGATAAAAACAAAGATGCTGCAAGTGTGACATGAAAAAAGAGTATTCGAATGTTAAAATCTAATTTAGCAATTTGCAAATTGCCGCTCTAAAAGGAGGAATTTAACATTAATCTTGCTGGAAGTGGCATACTTATCAGTAACTGATTTGTAGCTTTCCAGGCAGTAAGCAATATATATAAATATACTTCTGGGTCCATCAGCAGTATGCAAGAATGCGCTTAAACAGACAAACTCACTAAGGCCCTGAGTGCGCAAAGTATTAAGCACCTGGCTGCCAGAGTTAATTAGTCTGCGCAGAGCAATGCACCGATGCTGCTGCTCCGGCTCCAAACCAGCTCCATCACAACTGGGCTGGCGCATCTCTGCTTTCTGCTCTCCTGTGCTGTCTATATGGAACTCAAGAGTGAAACTTTTTCTTCCTCCCCCATGATCCCTGTGCACGCCAAGCCTATCATCTTGGTATCTAACCACTCTAAGGACACCTCAGCTCACCAAGGAGGACACAGCGACAGAGATGGGAAGGAGTGGCCTCCTGCACCATCTCTCAGCACTGCACACTTGAAAGACGAGCTACTTGTCTTTTGGCCCATAACGCATTTAGCTACTGTGCAAAGCAGGCACAAAAGCTATCAGAAACTGGCTCCATGCAGGGAAGAATTTGCAAAAATGTCCAACGTCTTGGGCCTCAGAGAAAATCGCTTTGGTTTTGCACTGAAAAGACCATGCTGATGCCTGGCAGCCCTTGTCTGTCGCTGGACTGGCAGTGCTTATAGTTGCAGAGCCTCGGGACAGCCAGGGGGTTACGGTCCACACCTTAGATGTCTCTCAAGAAAGGAGATTCCCACCAGTGGAGTTTACTCACTTTGTTGGCATTGATTTTTACATTCTGTGTGGTCTCTTCCCTAACTGAGCGGATGATACACGTTCAGTGGCAAAGGTAATTATTCAAAATAAATCAAAGTTGTAGCTGGTTGAGTAAAAAATGGACACTGACAAGGTATTGTGTTATATTAAACACTAAGGTGCTTGCATAATTGCTTGTCTCAAAAAATGTGCTATTTTTACATCTTTATTTAACAAAGACCTAACAATCTTCTCTTAAATGAAGCCATATAAAAATGTTATGTGTATGTACATGTGTGTGTATAAGTGGTTGTGTGGCTGAAAATGTGTTATCTGCATCTCCTAGCAGATAATTTTGCATATGCTGTATATTCGTGTGTACAGAGGCTCAGAAAGGGGACAATCCTTCCTCCGGCCTGTAGCAAGTGGTAGATTACTGCTGGAGCAGACACATCCTAGCTCGTCATAGCCAAAGCTGGGAAAGACACAGCAGTGATATTTAAGTCTAGGACTTGCAAACTGATAGATGCTTTCTCCAAATAGCAAAGGGAAATGTAAAGTCACTTTTTTCTTCCCAACTTTGCTCGTTGCACAAAACAAAAGTGAATGAGCAAAAGAGGCAAAAAGACGACCCAGACCTGTCATTCCCCTTCATTCCCTTTCCTTCTGCAATTTGCCCACACCAGCAGCATGACAGACAAAGCCCCCTTCAAAGACTACTATTTCAGTAGTTTATCACAAGTATAAAATAAAACAAGTAGTGAAACAGATCTAAAAGGAAACTAAGCACATCATCTCCTGGGCACCTAGAACAAAACTAGAAAAAAATACTTTTTTTTCAACATTCAAATATTCAGAAATCAAATGATTGGAAAAGGAGAGATGGGACTAATCCAACTCTGGTTTAAAGCTTGTTATACTGTGAAAAACCATATTATTCTACAGGCAGCATTCATCTTACTTCAGCTAATCATGTATGATGGACACTGACCCACCAAAGTTTGGTGTAAGTATCAGATGGCAGAATTCAGTTTCAAGTACTCTTGAAAAAGTACTCAGGGTTGATTTTTATTACATTTAACTGCTAAGCATGCAAGTCATTATTTATTATTGGTTAGGCTCTTCAATCCCACTGGATTAAAGAACACATTACATGATTTGGTCAGAATTTTTTTTAAGCATTAAAAGCTCTGTATTTCAAGCAGATTATGGCTGTGGGGCCCTTAAGTTTCAGGGTATTTCCGCAGCAATGAAGATGTATTTCCAATAGCAAGAGTGAAGTAACCCTCTTTGTCGGGTACCTATGCAGTGTTTTTTTGCCTTAGTATAAGAGCTCTTCCCACGTTATTTGGCATCATACATTCCCTGTAATTTATAGTAGTCCTGCATTGTATCTCCATTTTAGACCTGGGGAACAAACAGCCACGAAGCCATAAAATTTAGGCACCTATGCCTATTTAAAAATCCCAGTAGGCACCTAAATGAACTTTGAGGACTCTAAATATAATTAAAATTCTGACTGTAAATAACAGAGTCAAAATCACACAAGAAGTCTGAGACTAAAAAAAAAAGGTTTTCTGCAATTGGATGACAAGCTACTTCTCACCAGTACTGTGGACCTGCAGTTTGCGGTGTCTGGTAGGTGGTCACTAGCAGCATCAGGTGATCTCGAGATCCTGCTATCATTCAAGTTTTAGCTGACTAAATATGTGAACAATCACAAGGGACAAGATTCAAAATTCGTTACTCTGTGCTGTGATAGGCAAGGGTAAAAGAGTCACCTGTTGGGCACAATTTTTCAGTAGTAAACTGCATAGGAAAGGAGCTGTGAGTCAAAGATTACCTCCCATTCCAAAGCAAATAAAGTTTTCTAACTTCTCCTTAAGGCACTAATGAGTAAAAACGAGTATCCGCCCAACACTGTACTATTGCTTTCAAGTAGAATTTATTCTATTTGAAGTTTTTTAATGTATTTGCACTCTTCATTTATTCCCAGCCATTATGAAATCTTTTGGAGACATGTAACATCCCAGAAAAAATGACGTTAGTGACTGTCATTAATTTCCCATTAAAACAGCAGGATCTGCAAAGGAAAGATCAGTATTTTTCAACCTGTGGCGTACAAACCTCCAGGACCCCAGAAGTCCTGCGACCGTTTCTTGGTGGTCCATGAAAGGGAACTAAGAGAGATGTAAGTCTATTGTCAGCAGGCTTAAAGTCACTGCACAATTCATTGTTCAATGGTCTGCATTTGTACTGGAAAATATTTAGGTGTCCACAACCCTGAAAAATGTTGAAGAGACACTGCGATAGATGGTTTGTTGGCACAAGCTCTCCTCCCGCTGGAAGATTTGCTACATACATTGAGGCACCAGCTTGGAAGACTGTGGATATTTTCTGCTGTATGGGGCCCTTGGAGAGGAAATATTTGATTTACTGCAGAGTTCTCATTTCCCTGAATTGCAAATAAAGTGTAATTTGATTAAATGTAAATGAATCCTACAATACTTTTGGTGGCTTGTCTGAAACAATTGATTGTAATGGGCATCCATCATTTTGCTTGATTTTAATTCAGAGACAAAAAAGGCAAAATGAGAAAACTAAAGCAAGTGCCACTAACATTCTAGAGCTGGAGCAGTCGAGATTTCTGGCGCTGGACTGTCATTTCCATTGTTCTTGGAGAGCAAGCAATGCAGTAGAGGGGAAACACAACAGCAAAAGAAAAAGAATAATGTGAAACATATACGTAGAAAGAGATCTAGAGGAAAATTAAGCTTTTTTACCACAAATTCCATTAAATCAGCTTCAAGAGCATAATTTGTTAAATTTATTTTAACACTGATATTCTGAAATGAATGAGTAAGGAAGATAAATATTGTTCTGCTTTTCTTCACTAGAAGAAAAGCTTTGTTTTTACAGATCACCCAATTCCTTTTTCACCAAGATAATTTCCAAGTGCATAATACTGGTTTCAGCAGTTCTTGTGGTCTGAAATAATAAAAGAGAAGTGAAATTTTTGAGTGACACAAGCTTGATAAACTTTTGTTGTCACTTTCTTTAAATGTGGAACTACTCCAACCACAGAGATAATTATAGATGACCAGATTGTAACTGCTTTATTGCTTTTTTTCCCCTCATAAATTTTAATTTTGGAAAGTTAAGTGAAAAACGTGGTTTCAATTTCCTACAAATTGCACACAATTTGGTTTTAACAAGAAAATAGAAAGAGATGGTACGTTCTTTGGAGTGAATTACGGAGAGGAGTTTGTTTCTTTGTCTTTCAGCATCATCAGAATAACAAAGTAGAAAATGCAAAAAAGATGACCGCGAAAAAAAAACAACTGTACAACATACTAAGAAAATCACCAAGTAATTCTTTATCTAAATAAGCTCTGAGCAATTTAACAAGGTAATACAATTGCTCTAGCATTTTCCCCCTCTGTTTTACCGGACTAGAGCTTAAAAGAAATCAAGCTGCATACACGTGTTACAGGAAATCTTTTAAGAAAATGCTGTATACATAACCATCTTGCTCTCTCAGAAGGTACCAGCAATTGTCAAAGTGCCGTGCAAAGCAGCCCTATTCAGACCATATTAAAAAGGCTTGGATAAATACTTACATGGAACTAACACAACAAGGGTAGAAAAGAAAGCCAACAGAAGACAGAGCCAATATTTATTTTGCTCAAGAGGTATGTGGGACTCAAATCAGTGTGTGGCTTTACCTACTGTACCCATACCTATAATTACAATACACATATTAGGATCTTTAATCATATTAAAGGCTACCCAGCTTTCCTTCAGCAACAATGGTCCAACAGAGGTTTTAGAGGAGATGGAAGATGCTCTGGAGTAGGTAAGAGCGGCATAAAGCAAATGTTAAGAGGGAATCCTGCCAGTGCTGCCAGCAGAGAAGTGAGTGGGCTTAGCTCAGGCGACCCAAGTCCAAGCAAGCCTATCGGTCAGCATGGCTATGAAATGGGATGGTAGAAATCAAAATACAAGATGGAAAGTCCACTAAATGCTTGTAGTCAGGCAGTCAAGACTTACTGTAAGGACTGTAGGTATCGTAATTCTTAGAATAATCCCATGAAACTTTGCAAAGGTTGACAATTAGATTCCTAATTTAATAGCACTTAAGTAACCTAAAGAGTTTCCTTGGCTTTCACCAAGTTGTTTAGCTGTTTCTAAGGATGTTCTTGAAACTTAAAGGATATCAGTTGATTTAGAATGTTTTTAACAAAAATAATAGTGAAAATTAACTAGTAATGTATGTAAATATGGAGCCTTTATCAGTTTCCTTTAAAATGTTTAAAAATGTGCAGAGCTTCTGAAAAGAAGTAGTAAGTAAGCAAAAGAGACACATTTTTAATGAATTTTAGTGCAAAAGAAATTTTCATTATGAGAGCATATGTGAAAAAATAATTTCCCTGAAAAAAAATTCTGGCACTGTAAGTAGTACTTTGGGGGAAAAAAAAAAAACTTCCATAAAAACTCAAATTACCAAATTTGTAAAATCTAGAGGGATAAAAGTTATTAGGGAATTACTGTACAAATTTGAGAAAATATCTGTGATGAATTTCATGCAGCTTTAGACTTTATTACACAAATCCCTAGGAAATTTTTTTGGTAAGAAAATTTTCATTGGCCAATAACAGTGTAAGTCTCAAACTGTTTTCTAAAAAAACCATGCGTGAACCGATGAAACTGCTTAACTGCTCTATTGACACCCCGTGCCGTAGTCATTTCCTGTGTTAGCCATCACACACATTTTTGGTCTGTCCTATGACTGTAATCACCAAAGGCAGAAAAAAACCACAAGCATTGCCAGTGCCTTAAAAAGATGCTACACCACAAACACCTTGACCCACAAGAAAGTAATTCTTTCAGTGAATAGAAAGGCATGGTCCTACCTCTTTCCAGAGGCAAGAGTATGTCTTCAGATTGCAATTGTCCCTTCCTGACTGTAGATGCAAAGAGTGCAAGAGAAGAAGGTTTTCTTCACCCCACGTGTCCCCGCAGAGTCAGAACACACACCTCAGTCATTTATCATCATGCCATCACAACCTGCCAGCTTGACAATGATTTTTCCCCCGGGGTTTCTAAACTAGAAATGTTATTTAGGTTACAAAAACAATTGCACGTTTTCTGCTTCCTGAGCCAGCGTAGACCTGCAAGCATGCAAATGAGGGGAATCATAAACCTCCCAGGGCTGCGGCCACGGCACGCTCCTCAGCCCTCCTTGCCCAGGGAAAACACACACCGATGGAGGGAGAACTTGTGCCTGGGAAAGCAGCGCACGGTGAGATGCTATGACCATCGCAACCTGTGCTTGCTTCAGTATCGGCGGTTCAAGAGTCTTACTGCAGGGCCTTGCAGTTTACAGAAAGCAATCTTCTTTGGCCTCTGCCTCGGCCAGAGATTATTTTCCTCCTTTCATTTTTCCTCCCTTCCCCCCATTCCTTGATCAGAAGTGTCTGTTTCACTCTCCCCTCCACTCTATGGATTAAAGGGGAAAAAAGGACAAACCTTGCAAGCCCAACAATGCTGAGGATCCAGTGCAAATCCTGCAGATCAATGTTAGCTGAAATTTGCAGGAGGCCTGATCTGTTCAGAACTTCTCATCTGGTCTGGCTCATATTTCTAGATAATGATCATGGGGGATGCAGTAAGTTTGCAGGCACGTATAAAGCAGCTTCCTCACAGAGCAGGATGCACGTTTGTCTTCACAAGTGCTAAAATGTTGCCCTGTTACAGGAGTTCACTATTTTTTACCTCGCACAATTTCTTACTTCTTAATTATTTTTTTTTTTTACATAGGTAAATCTTATCTGTGCTCATTATAAAATTCTTGCTGCTAAATTATTTATGCCAAACGATCAAGTGTGATACCTTTGCAGATGTCAGCAGATAAACAGAAATGCAATGTTGCACGATGGAGTTTAATGCTGTGGAAATGTCGGGGTGCTTATTTTAAAATTCCACTGACCTTTGCTGTCCTTTTTTCAATGTTTGCTTATTGCCACAGTAAGGAAACACTGCAATCAGATTAGGAATTTTTATATGTGGAGCCTGAAAGTCAATATTTAAGGGAAGCATGTTTCCTCAATTACACCATTTCTGATTACGTGCTATCAAAAGAGACAGCACAGAGGTACCATTTATACAGAACATAGGCAACACATGTGATATAGCAAAGAGAGCAAGAGCAAAAAACTCAAGCAAAGCCAAACTACAGGATTGTCATAAGAGGAGCACGGGAGCACAATGTCTGCATGTTGTTACAGCGGGATACTGTGACATTAAGTTATTACAGGTTTGTGGTTATTTTGGGAGTTCCTCTCTTTCCCTGCTGGCAGTCCAGGCTCCGTGGGACCTGTGTAACAAGGCAATAGTGTCTGTGAAGTAATGAGCAGCGGAATGCAGTGCTGTTCTTCCATTGCAATGTTAGGTGCGATGTTGCACACTAAAGCACTGGATCAATACCTCCAGCAGCAAGCCGTTCAATACACCTGAATTATTGCTTCATTTTTCTTCTTATTATAGATGAGTTGTGTTATTATTTTCCCCAAATCAATATTTTACAACCTTTTTTATCCGTTTCTCCATAAATTTTGTGATTACTTTAAACTGGGAATTCCGGTACACTAAATAAGATGCAGTATCTGAGAGGTAGTGAATGTACCAACACAATTTTTTACTCAAGACATTGCTTAAAGGCCATTCCTAATCAATAGCTAAGTAGGAAAATTTTTACGTAAGAAAGTTGGAAGCAGCGCCACTCTTACAAAATCAAAATTCACATTCTAGAAAATATTAGCTACAAAAGAAGACTATTTTAGAAGTACTGGGAAAGAGAGGTCTGATGGGCACTTTGCGTGGGAAATTTAATTCCAAACAAATATGCTTTTTACTTCCCCTCAGCTGAAGGGCGACCATAATTCACTGAAATTGTTTCTTACAAAGCAGATAATCCTGTGCACCTTAGAGTGATTTAATTAGCTTCCGTAGCTGTCTCCTGCTAAGTGTTTAAAGCATCTGCAAATCAAATCATGTTAACTCATCTGCTGCACCACTTTCTTTGTTCTATGCATAGGACCTTCCTAATAGCATTAATAGAAGCATGAGTTTCCCTGGAGAGGGGAGTAGCAAAGTGAGTTAATTACATAGTTATTGTAAAATTGTGTACATTATTCCACAGAACATGCTGGGTAAGTATTAAGGTGCTACACAGAAAATAATGACAATTTTGGGTGATCCCAAGGACCACAATGTTGTAATTCAAAAGGATAATGCAGATTCCCACTGAAGTCGGAGGAATTCTGCTGAATTCCTGCATGCAGTCTGCCTGGCCCGGCTGCTCATGGACTAGATGAGGCGCTTAGGGACATGGTTTAGTGGGCATGGTGGTGTTGGGTTGACGGTTGGACTCGGTGATCTTAGAGGTCTTTTCCAACCTCAATGATTCTATGATTCTATGAACTTCTATCCTCACATTTACTGCAGAATTACAAGATCGAACAGTAGGAGGTACAGTAATCTCCATTCAACTTTTTATAACTTTAAAAATTTTAAAAGAAAAAAAAATCCCTGGGATTTTCTGCTATAAATTGTGTAGATTTCTGCTCAAATCCATTTGGTCTAATTAGGCATAGCATCACAGACCCCTCAAAGAGCACGTCCAGCAGCTTCTTCGGATCTGGGCATCAGTACTACAGTGAGGCAAATAATTAATAACAAACCATTCCCTCTCAGTAACTGTCCAAAGAGATATTTTTCTCCAATTAACTTGTTAGCCGAAAGTATTTTTCAAACAGTTTTTCAGATTAACCTTATCCTTATAGATAGACCATTAAAGAGTGGATTGTTACAAATTTTTGGTTTAAATTCTCCATTAATAGCATATGTTCAGAGAGGACATCACCTCACCTGTGTGTTTGGTGGTTTTGAGTCATGTTTCTTAACAACCAACAGTAAATTTTACATCCTTTTGCTCAGGCAAAGCCATATACACTATGGAAAGTTCACTTTCCATAGTACACTCTGAGTTTTTCTTAAAACGGACTGTCTCAGCTAACTCACTTGTTCAAACGTTCACAGGGAGCGAAACACTACAGGGAAACTGAAGGAAATTCATTGCCAAAAAACAAATGAATATTCATGGTCCACAGAAATACCCTTATTTCCCAGCTCTAATCAGCATGAACATCTGTGAAAAAAAAGTCTAACGGGGGAAATTGGAGAGGGGAGGGGGTCATTTCCATCCTTTCCCTTAGGCCCCAATTTAAAGAAGGTTCATTTATCTTTTTAACAGAACTTGCAAGCGATGCAAGGATGAACAGTTTTGGTGAAGAAACGATGTGCAGACTGGCCTTGTCTTTGGGAAATTTGAACTAAATTCTTCACTGCAGAACAAAAGATACCTAGGGCAGATTCTTGTGCCTGTCCCTGACCTGCCAGGCCCATGCACTGCCCTGAGAGCCCCTCTATCAATAACAGAGCCCGAGCTGACAGAAACACCCAGGGAAAATACAATCTAAGGCAAATAGGCGAGGCATGTTTCACTCTCTTCCTTTTAAATAAATGACATGCACATTTCAATGCAAGATTTAAGGGGACCAAAAGTACCTCAAAATTAAAAACCTGTAGAGAAAATATTATTGTTTTTCAGTATGATGGCCACTTGAATACCTATTTTTAGGAACAACAATGTAACGACTATTTCTAGTAGCTGTGCACAACATGCATGTGAACCTTGGGGAGAATTTGTTTTGGAGTGGTGAAACTAGTCAGAGACCTACATTTGGAAAAAATACTTCCTTTGCAGAAGTGACCTTTCAACATGAATTCATGGTTACTTCTGGCAGTAAAATCTTGCCTTTCATTTTTACAAATACAAGCTTGCTGCTAGAACTGCCTGAGCATACAAACCATATATTTTTATTTGATGAGTTGTAGTCTTCTAAGGAAAGTACCCCACCGAAAGCTAGGAATAGGATGTAAATTAGGAGGAAAAAAAAAGAAAAAAGGGTACAATAAGCACATGTATTTCAGAAACTATAATGGGATTGTAATACTTGGGGCAACAGCTACTTTCCTACACAGCACCTAACGTGGGGTCACTGAGGGTGTAATGCTTCTCACCCAGCTTCAGCCATCCAAGTGCATATTTGAGCACTTCTTTAGAGCCCATCTGCAGACAGAGGACAGAGAGAAGAGTTTCCTGATGGTGATTCACCCACTTCTAAGATGGTGTCTGAGACAGTCAAGGGGGTATCATGCCCAAGAGCTCCAAAGGGAGGGTCACCAGGGCTCACTAGATTTCTATCCCTTATGCAGACAAGGTAAAAGAGGGCCACATCATGTTCAAAAGGGATAAAGCCCACCCTGGAAGATGCTGCAGTACTAAAAAGTGACAGCAAGTTTCACAATTATTCATAGACATCACAGGTTTTGCTCTGTAATTTTCACAGATTTAAAATGGAGAGTTTGGTGCCACTTCTGTTTTAACAAACATATATTTTTGCTAGATGACTGTTACAACATCTTAATTTCCATGTGCATTGTCTGTCCCATGGGGACTTAAAAAAATACCATTCTTAGCTGATTGTGTGAGGTTTCTCTCTCTGTTTTGTTGTTGGGGTTTTTTTTAATTAACCCTCTGTCTGCTGGGAATGGGGTTTCCTCTTGTTAACCACCAATGCTGACACCTGGTGCTATGCAAGAGCAGTTCAAGTCCACAACTCTTCATGCAAAGAGGTTAACCACAATTTATGCCAACAGGAAAAAGATGAAAAAATCACATTTGGGAGGGAAGGGAGAGGAGAGAAATTAAAGAAGACACTGAAAGATGAAACAACAGTGGGTATGGCCATGCAAATACCTTAGGGCAAACTGTGCAAGGCTGTAGGTCTTCAAGGGTAACTGTCCAAATCCAGGCTCTTTATTGTGATACTGAATGGATGGTTCACACTTATCTCCCCAAGGTATAATCTGCCATGAACTATCTGGTACTTGGTAGTCTAAGTTCGGCGTGGGTATGAAAGAAGTTCATGCAGAATAGCTGACATGCTGCAAAACCACAGTCTAATTCACATCATGCTAACATGTTTGTGTACTAATATATTAAATAACTTCTGTCCTACCTTGTAGAATAAAAGATCTGCATACGCTTGACTTGGAAGAATTAAGTAATGATGGTTTTATACTTCTGTCATTAACTGCAGAGCTCACAACAGACCAATGGCAAAACACCTTTCAGTGAAGGTTATATAGTTATATAGAGACCTCAAACCATTGGGCCTGAGATTTTTTTTTTTTTGGGGGGGGGGGGGGAGGTGGGGAAATTTAAAAAAAAATTTTTTTTTGGAGCAAGTTGGAGAAATTTAAAAAAAAATGCAGTAATAATAACGCCACAATGTTCTTCCTTAGCAACATCAGCAACAGGGTGATGATAGAGATCTGCCAGAAGGTCCTAGGGAAGTTTATTGAGATTGTTGAAACTTTTGCGTAGACTGAATCTTCAAGGAAATTCTACTTTCTCTAAGACATTGGTCAGCCATTATCATGAAATAAATGTGGACTACTGCCAAATGCCTCAGATAATTTAAAATACTGTGGTTACAATTCCCTTCCTTTCTGAGTTGCTTGTCTTTCCCTCTGTTGGCTCCTGTGGTGCCAGCAATACAGCATCTCTCCAGCCTACAAAGGCATGTCTGCACTGCAGACTGCAATATGTTACATACAGAAATACTCAAACTGACTAAATAAAATAACAATGGACATTGCAACCTGCACCAGGAGGCAACTCTGCAGTGTTTTGGGCAAGCCTGAGAAGCTGCCAGGATTGAGCCTAGTCATACTGGGACTAAACTGTTTCCAGCATCTCTATCCAGACACCGCGGCAGACCACATTACTTATGCACTTGATATCTTCATAACTAAGCAGAAGAGCCTGTGTGAGTTCTTGCAAGATAGCAGAAAAGTACAAAGAACTTAGCACTCCATGCAATAAATTGCTCTTGCATCCACTGAGATGAAAGGCTGCAAGTACAAGATTTTCCTTTTATCTATATATTAACAAAAAAGCCTGACTCTGTAGACATGGGCTATATTGGGGCACATCTACTCTGTAGCCATTGCTGTCAGTGGCTTTAACCAGGCTAGATAAGCATTACTGGATGTGTAGGGATGCTAGTGCAAGCGCAAAGCAAGCGAGGCTGTCCAAGTCCTGCCTCTGGGGAACGATGGCTGCACACCACACTGCTGGTCTGAGCCAGCCATACAGCGTTCACTTGTGTAACAAAATGCCAAAGCAAAATGAACCCTCACTAACAAGCACCTCAAAGGATTAAGCACATCTTAAGGAGGCTATTTTGCAGATAGTGCTGTGCAAGAGCGTGCCTCAGGCGGCCATGCACCAAATTCGCATTCTCACTTCCTCGCCAGAGCCCGCGTGCTGGGCGCATGGACACCTCTGACAGTCTAGCCCACAGCTTGGCCATTTTTCAACACCACACAGTAAATCCTGCACGTGATTCTAGGCAGAAATCAAAACCTGCTTCACCCCATGAGAAGCACAGGAAGGATGAGTTAGGTACATATATACCCGCAAGGCAGCCAGAATTCCCTGCTAACCATCTATGAAATATTTCAGTGGCAACAAGTAGCTGAGGAGCCGGCTTTCTGGACCAGCAAAAAGGTAGTGCCTTATCACTCTTCTCAGGGCGCAGGATCAAAATGCATTAAGGTAAGGAGTACGCCCCCAGCCACTGCTGCTACTATAAACTGTCCATTTCTGTGGCATTTGTCTAATCTGAATACCCATACATTAAGAAACAAGACAATGAAGCTCCCTGTAGAAACAGAGCACAATTCAGGCTTTTTAGAAATTCATCTCAGCTCTCTGTTTTATTGGCCATTTTTTTAAAAGAGGGAATAATATCTTATCAACTGACATGAGCTAAAAGGAGAATAAAAAAAGATTAACAATTTCAATCTGGAATAAGAGACTTTTGAAGCAAAGGCATGAAAATTTAAAGGGTTTGGGGTGGGGATAAAAAAAAGATTTTACAAGGCTTATTTTGTGAACCCAGAGGGTTAATTTATCATGGAGTAAGTCTGGAACTTGAAAAGCAAAAAAATGGTTTATTGGCTTTGAAGGTCAGATAACTACGTTATATCATATTCAATAGGTTAAGGTTCCAAGGGTCTACAGGGCTGCATGACAATTGCAGGAATCCTTATAAAGTCTAGTTTATACCTTTATCATTAATAGCTTTCTAATCCTTTACCACAAATTTATAGTTTAGAAATGGCAACACATCTTAAAGATTAAAGGTATGTGACAAACAGTTCATGTCCTTTAATAATCAAATCACATAGCTTAGATTGGGGGCTTATCAGGCTTTTTCCTACTCTATGGTTTCATAGGTAGAGAATACTTTATATCCCTATTACATGAATGATGAATGGGACCATTGGTTATGGGCTGTTATTTGCTTGGCTGTAGTCAATATGTTTTCTTTGGACAGGGACTTTGGTGATTTATTTCTCTTTCGGGCTTATCACTTATTAACTCAGGGCAGACAGAAACAGCCAAGGTTGTGAATAAGGACTAGTACCCATTTAGACTTCTAATATCAGAGAAAATATTCTTTTTAATGATCCAGCTACCCTTTGCTGCGTAAACTCTGATTGCACTTCCCTCTAACTAGAAAATAAAGGTCATATTTCTTGGAAAGTGTATACATAAAATATGCAAAATAATATGTTTCCTTCACAGCCAGCTTTATTCTGATGGTTGCTGTAATTGCTTTCATTTTGCAGCTGTCCTACAGGAACACTGCACACTTTTAGTGACTGTTTTTTGCAGTGTGTTACGGTGCTGCCAGTGTTTAAGAAATACCAAAGACATGAGGGTTTTGTGTTCCTATTAGCATACAAAAGGGATTTTCCAGTCTACCTCCACCACCTCCTCATTGCCTGGTAACACCCTTTTCCCTGCAATCAACTAGGATTCCTCCCAGCTTTCTTTCCTGAATTTCTGCAAACCAAACCAACAACCCTAACATTCGTAATATTCCTAATATTCATCCCTGATAACTGTCCATACTTCACTCCACTGGGCATGTCCTAACAAACTTCAAAACAAACACTTTTTTAACAACATTAACCCCCAAGCCCACCACCAAATAATAAAGACTGAAGTTACTTCATCTAGGAAAGCTTGTTCCAAAACAGTTGCAACCATTTTACTTTTTTTTTCCCCCTAAAAATTTCCAGACAGGCCAGGCAGACCAGGTGTTAACACTGACTCAGCAGAGCAACTAAATTAACAGACTGGAACTTAGAAAAGGCCAGGTTCAAGCTTAAACTCAAATAGAGATTTCCTGAGGGCAACTTTCCTTTTCAAGGGGAGGTAACACCCAAGATCACGTTGCAGATGTGGATGCTTGGAGGGAGAGACTGAACTAATCCCTCCCTTGTTTTCCCATCTGTATTTTACCTGCAAGCATCCCCGACCCAGCAGGGGTGCCACGAGGACCCAGCTCTTCAGTGACTATGGCAGACTCCTATGGTAGCAGAAAGCCATGCGTACAGCTTAACTTCCTCAGCCCAATGCACCACCCCAAAGACAGGTCCATCTCTGGGCTCCACACACCACCTGATGCCTCTGGTGTTCCCATGGCAAGGTCCAGTTGGGAACGAACACTCAGCACAATGAGATGAAAGGGGAACCCAGTGAACTCTGCAGTAGGACATTTTTCAGATAGCTGTTATGAGGGGTTTTTTGCTTGTTTCCAGAGACATTAATTAAATTCACCAGTAAAAGTCTACATTTACAAAGGATTTAATTTCATTCTTCCTTACTTGATTGTGCTATAGTTAGGATTTACCATCTCTCCTCTGTCCTCTGCAGAGTGTCCCTGAGATCAGGAACAGACTATATTGAGTGTCCAAAGCACAGGGTAACCTGCAGCACAGGGCTCTCCTGCTTTTAAGAACAGACGCCAGCTCTTATTTTAAACTTTATGTATTTCTTTGTATTGAGGGATTTTGTTCTGTTCTTCTGTAGCACTCCATGACTATTTAACTTCAATACATCTGATACTTTTTATTCTACCACTGCTATTAATATTTACTAGTGAAAGGCAGATAAAAACCGCTGTTAAAAACAAATGACATTCATTTGCTAGCTACCAGATCTCATAGCTGGTCAGTCTTCTGGAGGAGTGATGTTCTCTATATTTCATTTCAGATTAATGATAGTCATATCTTTGAGGGTGAAGAATTTTATAAACACATCAGGATAAAACCCAAGACAGCATCAGAGATGCTGGGGTTTTATTTTATTTTTATTGTTCTGTTGATGGGGGCCTTCTCTCCTCATTTATACTAAACAGCTATTTAAGCGCTCATGATTTAATAATAAACACACATGAATGAGGCATTGTAAAACTAATGAGGTTGTGTATTACTGACGTTGAGAATAACTGCCACTAGGTTTTAACATTTCTCAGGAACTAACAGATACACAGCTATGGCCAAGGTTAGCTGGTGTAAGGGTCAAACTCTAGCCCACAGGGATCAAGAAAGGCTCCAGTGGGGCTACAGGAACCTCTTGACAGCCAGTCTGTCTCTTATCACCGCTTCTTTTTTCTGCCTTTTTTTTTCTTTTTTTTAAGTCTACAAACTCCAGAACTCTCCATTCTGAAAACTGATTGCTTCATTGATTATATATCTTTTGAACTTTGCATAGTTATTGGTGCCTTCTTGAAAGCAGAAATTTTCTTAGCAAAGGAATCACTGAAGTTTACCAGGCTGGAAACTTTAGGGACTGGAGATCACCTCTTAAGTGCTTCCAATTCTGACCAGATCTGTGTACATGACTTAAACCTCTGCTTCTAGGGCCATGGACTGAAATTTTAAATGGTGACGGGTAGTTTTTGGTCTCTTACTCTTGGAGGTGTTTGACTTAAGAAATGAAAAGAGAATGATTCTCAGAAGATGACTACCCCTGTGCTTCTGTAAATTAAACCATTTAAAGATAAAAACCTAAAAATGAAGCCACCTAAAACCAAGGCTTTTGAAAATGTTACCCAAATCATCTGTGATCTGCAAGGCTCCTCCTGTTTGTACACAGACTCAAATGTTTTCGGAAGTAAATAAAAGGTGAAATGAGGATGGAGCAGGGATTTTTCCACATAAGGCTATTTCTATTTTGTATCAACTAGGGGCATGAAAAGTTCTCTGAGTAGCCCTATGACATTTCAGAGAAAGAGGCAGTTTCCCAGAAATTCTGTGAATATCCTGACCTTCACAGTGCTAGCATTTCTACATCACTCTACACACAATGGCCCAAAGGCGTAATGCAAACACTGGCCGGTCTCGGCAGTGCTCCACTCTGACCTACTCGGCCTTCGTCACAATTATCCTGGAGGATCAGTGCTCAGCATCTGGGTTATTCACACTGCACAGCAAGCCCTGTGTGTCTACGCTGACCTTACATCCACCCATTCCTGTTAGTAACACTTCTAAAGACATACCATATCCCATAGCTTATAACAAACCCCAAATGAACTCTGGGGGGACTTGCCTGTTTCTCTAGGTATCCTGTCAGCACACAAATGGTTTAGCCCGCAACCTCCCTGCAAGGCTAACGCAAATGAAAATCGTCCCTAAATTCCAACCTGTATCCAACCACGTAACCAATTTTCAAATAAAAGGAACAGTATTTGGGGTACTGCTCAGCCAAGAATCTGAATTAACCCCATGTATACACAACCTCAGTGACAAAGGTATATACTTCTGGCCCCTATGTAGTCCTTTGCTCTAGTTTGGGAACAAAAGCACAAAACCTAAAACTGAGCAGGTGGTAGGAGACACAGCATAATGCATTTTTATGGACCTTCCATATGTCCTTTCCAATATGCAGTGAGATAAATTCTCATTTCACTTACATTCATGCAGTCCCACTCAAATCTCACAGTTTAGTACCATAGCAAAATTCACCTGTGAAAACCACGCTGTCCATGATGCATTCATTTTTTTAAATTAAAACAAAACAAAAAAAATCTCGCAGGCCTGTCCAGGTATCACAAATTTGTGCCAATTCTCATCCCTTATTTAACTCAACCATATATGCCCTGGGTCACCTTGGTAAACTAACTACAGATTTGTATCCCTAATGGCTTCTTCCTTTATCTCAGTTTCTCCAGGCCTAAAATAATGGTAGTGATACATACCTGACTCCTAAGTTGTGACATGAAGCTTAATTCATTCAGCGCTCTTCAACACCAGAAGAGACTTACAGATGAAGGGTGCCATGGAGAAATACTGACCAGCATGTTTGGGTATTTCTTTGTGCAATATGGACTTTTAATATTATTCCAAAATGAACATACAAGCAAGATGTGTTCAGACATCTGTATTTCTAATAACGTTCTCTCAGGAATGTCAAAGCTTAAAATCTAAGAAATAATTGCTCTATAAGTGCATGCTAATGGCTTGCTTTGCAGATGGAAAATAAAAAAATTATGTTTTCTTGTAAGCACAGGGTTGACACTGGTTTATTTCTTTCAAAAATACTTACAAAATCCAGGATTTCTCTGTATACATGTGACCTTGATTCCTAGATGGCACATGGACTAGAGATCATGTTACTAAGTTATTTGCAGTTAAAGGGGAAAAAAAGGCTAAAATTAATGGGTCACTGGGTATTTTCTTCTGAGAACTTAAGTACTTAACAGTAAGAAAAAAACAGTTTACAGCCAGGTGGCTTGAGGGGATATTTTGTTGAACACTGATTAAAAATAATTTCTTCTAAATGAGACCTGACCACAAAATGGGACTATTAACGAGCAGGGACATTCTCACCAGAAAGGAAACAACGCTTGATCAGCTCCTGCACTGCCCACAAACCCCAGGTCTCTTTCTCTCTCTCCCTCGCTCTCTCCCACCCCCCCCCCTTTTTCTCCTCTCCCCTTTTCTTGTTCTTAATAGCAGGGTAAATAAGCAGCAAGTGATGCTGAAATGTTTTCGGCCAAAAACAGAGGCCAAACTCCTCTGAGAAAACATTTGGCCTCTGTGGTTTTGTAATATGTTCCAGAACACTGAGTTCACTGAAGAACATTGTGAAAAACTCCCATCGGCTGGAGTGATGCTGGGGAATGTTACTGTATCCCAACTTCCAATTGGTCCATTTCCTGCAGGCCTTCTTAAAAAAAAAAAAGAAAAAAAAATAGTGCTATGTGGGAGTTAAAACAAGTTCTCATGGGAAAAATGAATGGCAAGAAATTCTAGCTTTAAAAGAAACAGCTAATCTGCTAGTTTGATTGTTCTTCAAAACTTACAATGAACCAATAATCCTAATTAAAAACACTTGGCCTAGTTCTCTAAAGCATCATAGCTTTTTCTATGCTTCGTTTGTACGCACCATAGACTATTAGTTTTTTTCCAGAGCTCACTAACAAAGTGCTGACTTTGTTGGGATGGCTGAGCTAATTTCGTGAACTCAGTGTGAAACCTTAGCTAAACAAAATTGTGGTAATTTTCCTTAATTTGTAAAAGTGATTGGAGTGCAAACAAAATTTTCCTCTTGGGTCAATCCTATAATTTTCAATTAACTAAAACTAATCGGCAGGCGTGTACTGAACCTGCATTTTGTTTAAAGGGCTGGAAGGCACTTCTGAAGGTCAGGATGCATTAATTGTTTTTATTTTAGTTTCATTTAGTCCTTTTTAAAAAGCCACATTTAATTTCAGGCTACCTCTAAAAGGAAAATGCAAATTGTCTGAGGTACGATTTCAGTCACAATAGCTTTTCTGTATCTACCGTAGCTCCATAAAAGCTGCATAAGTAAGAGAATTGTCCATGGATTGGATCACCTTTGATTTTATCATTGTTGTTTAGTATTTCGGAACTTTCATTTATTGAATGAAAAATAATGTGTTTTAAACACTAACCTGAAAATACATATATGGAAACACTCTCCCTACTGGGACACCTTATTTCCACATTCAGCCATCTGCTTCTGGGCAGACAGGCTGAACTGCCGCCCTCCTTTTTACTGGAAAAGCTAATTAATGATGATCTGAAAAGCAAAACCAAAATGGGTCCAAGCCACTTTTACATTAAAATCACAAAACAAAGTCCCCAAAAATTTCTTCGCAAAGTCGAGGCGGGGCAGGTTTCCTCCCTTTCTTCTTCTTCTGCATGCATACTTGCCATTTCACCAGCCCAAGATGTAGCCACCCCCGTGCCTTGACAACAAGCAGGACAGCACAACTTATGTGAGTAAGAAAGTGAGAAGGGAAAGGATTCATGGTCAAACTGTCCAGAGCTCTGGCTGACACTTTCATGTGGTATACACTGGTAATTTGCACCAGCTGGCAATTTGACCCTTTGCTTGTTCTTTTTCTTTTGTTCCAACACATTCAAACCCTAAATAAGTTTTCTGATATGGTGCATTATTGTCCAATATATGAATTTCCCACACATTGTTGAAATCATAATGTTCACAATAAATACACACAGCCTCAAGTGCCTGCTGCTCAGCCAGCAAGGCGATACACGAACAGTTTAAGACCCAGTTTAAAGAAACCCAGTGCATAATCCCAACTGGGGCAGAGGGTATTTGAAAAAGACAAAAAGCTTTATAAGGCACCTTTGTTCAACTTGCTCAGTGTTAAGAAAAATCAAATGAGAGCTTTGCTACCCAGCTGGAGCACAGAAATCTCTCCTCTGCCTCGAGTCGCTGTGTGTACATTCACAGCTGGAGCAATATATGTGCCCAGTGTAATTCAGAATGCCTCATAGCCACAAGTATTTATGATATACCTTATTCTTAAAGTTTCGGGGGCAATCAAGAATGGGGAAAGGGATTGCACTGGATTGTGATGAACCACAGTTCAGGCAAACACTCACAGAAGTAGTCCTGTCTGCATATGTGAAAGAACAAGGGCATAAAAGGACAAGCACATCAAAACCTGGACCAAGCCATTAATTCTTGTAACATGCATACCTTCCAAGGAATCAATGACACACATTCTTTTTAAAAAGTTAGGCTGCTACTTGATTTATTTCCCAGGCCATTCTTATCACTACTGAGAGTGGTTTAACATTGACAGCACCTGCAACGTCCTAGCGAGTTTTTTTGTTAATAATTCTTCAGGCCAAACCACTCGACTTAGTGGTCTCAGTGTGGGATGCCACCCCAAAACACACTGCAAGTCACTATGTGCAGCATCGGCTGGAGTGAAGGCTACTTAGCCTCCCTGGATGTCAGAGACCAGTATGTTATGGTGAGATGGGCAGGCGAACAGGCTGTTGCTTTGAACACTTGCAACACTTGCTGGACAACATGAGATGGGGATATTTAGCAAGACACTTCTTGGAAGGCAGGTTCGTGATTGCACTAGTATGTCTGGCTCTTTATGCTTGCACTCTTCCTCTGTTTGTTTAAGTACTGGAGTATCTGTTTCTCTCCTTCCTCCCCCCTCCTGGGTAAAGAGATGTCCCATTGCGAGGACAAACAAGCAAACGAAAATCCCACACTGGTATGTTTTCAGATTCATCTCTATGAGCATCCATTTCTGAAATTCAACCTTAAATTGGTACCTTTAATGACGTGCTCAGCCAAAATAATAAAATACAGTACAGCTTCTAATGACGAAAGCAGAAGCCCTAGCAAGTGTGATATATTGCCTGCCCTATTTCTCCGTGTTATATCTAGTACTAAAGCATCCTTACCTGTGTAAATGAATCTTCCAGGCGTTCCCTTACAAAACTGCTTAGACTTGTAGGACAATGTGACTTCTACAACCCCTGGGATATGTCGGGGAGGCGTCTGTACGCGGATGGCATGAGGAGTAATCAGCTAGAGGAAAACATTGAGAAGGGAGAAGAAAGGAGAAAAAAGCACTGTTAGATGCCGAACAATTCTTTAATAACACTTTCCTCTCAGATCACAGTAAACAAGTTCCGAAACATGTAATTAACCTGCCAATGTTTGAATACAATCTTGATGTAACCCACACAAAAGCCAGTGACTACAATATTTACAAGCATTCTCCTCAGCCATAACAACATTATTTCTGTTTTCATACACGGCAGGCACTTGCTTTCTAGTACAAGCATTAGCCCTGGTTTAATGCAATAACTTTAGCTTACAGCAGCAGGATGCCTATGTTTGCTCAGGTGAACACTGGGGTCATGACAGTGTCCAACAAATCTGATTGATAAATGATACGCAGTTACATGTGTAAACACGGCACAGAGCAAGCCCAGGCTGAGATTCACCGCACAGCCCAAGCCCAGGCAGGCTTTTAAATGCACTGGTCCCCACCTGACATCTGTGTACTGTAAAAGCACCATGTGCTGCTGTTTTAATTTTCTATTCATTTTGTGGAGGTATAACTGATTACTGCAGAAATGCAAAGTTTGGCTTCTGCAGGATGTTGGATCTTTCCTTGCAAATGATCAGAGCACTCAAAAGAGGTATACCAAATATAACCATCTAACCACCACTTCCAGTCTGCCTTGACTGCAATGACTGACACACATCTGAGAGGGCTCCTGCAGATGTGGATTCACACAGTAACAAGTAGACAAACTTAAACTTTCTTGCTAATGGGGCTGGGGATCCTGATCCTCTTAACACAAAAGGTTGGGGTGGGTCAGTGCTGCACTTCCCAGGCTCTAGATTGACACTTTTGCTCTTTCAGGATTCTGGACTGGATTTAAGACATAGTCCTTGCAATTAATATTAGAGCTATCTAGGAGTTCACTGATTTATGGCAGGTTAACTCAAATCTCTGCTGCACTCAGAAACTACAGCATTGTCCTCCCCATCACTGAAATATCCTCTTCTCACTCATTATGCTCCCTCAAACAAGAATAGTAAAAAGAGGTACATAGAAGAGGTGACATGATTCTGTCCAGCAACCAAGATACAGCTCTGGCACACGGATAATCCTTCTCTAACTGACTGTGGCACATTAACACACTTCTAAAGAGGCAAACAAGACCGAGACCATAACCAGCCTTGACAGTGAGCAAAGCCATGGGCACCCTATGCAGACAGTCAACTACTCTATGCTGTTGGTTGAATCGTGTCCTGGATTAGGGAATACATTTCAATAGAATTTTTTTTTTTTATAAAAAGCTAATTTTATTCTTATTTTTACTAGGAACCAAATATTTCAAAATTATAGTAAGGTCCTACCAAAAAAATCAGACTTTTAATCAGTTCTTTGTTTATGACAAAGGACTGAAAAAGCACAGAAGGAGAGTAATGTCTGTCTGAGAGCCATCTGTGTTACTGAGGGAAATGGCATACACAGTAGGAAGTTCTCCATATTTAAAATAAGAAAATTAATATTAAATCAAGTTGAAGATTAAAACCAAAACTACCAGCATCAAATGCTCCAAAAGTTATTCAGATCCACAGAAGTCATAAGTCATACATCATTTTAGAAATGATCATGTAGGATTGATGCCTT
>NW_008796044.1:10069117-10075737 GCF_000699145.1 Aptenodytes forsteri | reverse complement strand
GGGTGGGGCAGGACCAGAAAAGAAAAAAAACAAACTTCCAAGGATTGCTTTTACTTAAATTGAGTTGATTTACAGTTGGGCTGACCAAAGCCTAAAGGTCTAGGCCAATTCTCTACACACCCTCAATAGTCAGCAGAGGCAAAAAGCACTGCCAAATAGCAGTTTTTTTCCAGTGCTTTAGATACCTCTCATGTTGGGATGAGCTGCTCTCTGGAAGCATCTACCTTTCTCCAATGAACTGAGATCACAAGTTTAGACTAGATGCTTAACTGTAGGCAGCCAAATATAGCTGAGATAAATCCCATCCTCAAGTGGTTCTAGTTAACTGGGTGAACTGGCAAGATGAGAAAAGTTTCATGACATTTTTAGGGGGAAAATATTTGTAAAAACAGCCAAGGATTTTAATAGTAAAGGTTAACATGCTAGTCTACTACACCAGCATGTGCCTTGCACCCCTCACCCCCATTCTGGCATGAGCTATACAGGCAGCTTCTGGTTGCATCTTTGAATTTCCCAGCATTTACTGGTCTGTCACCACTTTAAACATAATTTGTGGCCTTTTCCAATACTCATCTTCCTTGGTTCCCAAGAAATGTCTGACCTATTTATGGTCCATTGTTACAGAGAGCTGGGGAGAGTTAAGCAAGTTTCCTGGTTTGTTCTCTACAATCAGTTTGGTTTTCCTTTGTGCTCTGAAGTAAATAAGTTTAACTGTGTTTAAAACCACAAATATACAATAATGTCACCCACACATTCCCAAAGGGTGAACATTATGTCTGAAGTCCTATGGTTTAGGATACTCAGGATATATTTTACTCCTCTCTTCTCTAGAACTAAAGCTTGGGAGGTATACCAGAAGAATACGTGCCTTTCCCTTTTGCTTTTTCTCCTTAGCATCTGCCACTGACCACTGTCAGGGATATAATGCTGAGCTAGAAGGACCTTTGTTCTGGGTCAGCCTTCAGTCCTCATGCACACAGAAAGGAACTGGCAAGCTTGGTTACATACCAGTAGTCCCCTATATTGTTGTCATACTAAGAAATTGTCTTTAAGGGACAAACAATGTCACTGCACTTCAAAACCTGTCCTCTGAACCTCACCTTTGGTCTTGAACTGATTCCCTAGTGCTGTCAGGATCTGCGTTATGGACCAGGACCAGCTCTCCAAATTGCCCTAACTAGGTTTTGCAATCGGAGTGACCCAATGGGTGCTGCACGGGTCTGGGTACTCCAGGCCCACCCACGGCAAGACCGAATCTGCCCGACTTCAATAACACCAGGATTATGGGATGTTTTCCTGTCTACACTGTCAACCTGTGGCCTGACCTTGGGAATCAACTCCACCTTTTCCTACAATGTTTTCTCCTCTCACACTGATATAGCCTGCACCTTCTTTTTCAAGGCACAGTCTGTCTCATATTTTCACGTAAAACATCTGGAAAAGGTGAGCTATTGGCATTAAGGGATATTAAAAGTAAAGACACCATTTGTGGAAGCCTCTGAGCCCCAAACTGTTGAAGTCTGGTAGAGTGTTCTGGGGAAGCATCACTACATGCTCACCGTGTTGTTTTTATAGACATCTGTCACTGGCCAGCACCAAACACAAGATACTGAGCTAGAGGAACTTCCATGCCTGACCCCATATGGCCATTTCTGTGTTCTAACCTCAGGTGGGAACTCTTGGTGCATTAACAGGCATCATAACAACCGTACCAATGACATGCCAAGAACTAAGAATTTGTATGTGAGTTACGTGCATTTCTAAACACATTCTTAAAATGTAAATCTTGAGCAAGGCATTAACCTGTGATTTGGAGATGAACCCACCAGCCAAAATCCCAGATCCAGCTTCCTCTTCCATTCCAGCATTTGGCTAACTGAGATCTGGAGCTGGGCATAAAACTAGTAACTGGTCCCTTTCTCCCAAGGGATTTTCAAGTGAATTGGTCTGATACTTGGCAACTGCACTAGCTGTTTGATATAAACTCGTACATGTCAGCTGGGACATGCTGTGGACTGCATGAGTTAGATACCTGAGTTAGAGACCTTCAGAATGGAGGGAGGTGCGTGTCCTTCAAAATCCAAAACACATTTGGTTTGAGTGTGTACAACAAGCCTCTTTCTGTGGTTTGCTAATATATTCTAGACATTCTTGTGTGATAGAGCATCATTTCACACTCTTCAGAGTGCCAGGTTACTTTCTTTTTTTAAAAGTGACATTTTATAAGGAGATGTCATTAATCTGAGTCACTAGTTTATTTTTGCATGCTTGAGCTCTGGTTTGTGGTTAGGGAAATGATGACAATCAGTCATAAATTTAACTTGGACTCCATGTGAAGAGGACCATTAGGACAGGAATGAAGAAAAATCCCACCAACTGAAGGTAATTACAGCTTTCAGTGAGATCAGGACCCTAAAGATACCTATATTTTTAAAAATGACCAGTGACTTTGCATGCCTCAATTCTGGGCATCCAGATGCTGCTTAACAAGCCTTGGTTTTCAAAAAGAGAGTGCCTACTCATTTTTTAAAAATGAGTCAGACCTCCAAAATAAGCACTCAAAAAGAGAGGCTTCCAAAATAAATAATAAATATAAAAAGCAAAATAAAAAACTGTGTCACAGAATTTGATTCAGCAGCATTAAAAAAACCCAAAAATGCCAAACCAAAAAATCATCCTCTGTTTTTGTGCTGTACAAAGGTAAAAGAACTGATGTTTCAGTGCTTCATCTTTTCTTAATATAAAAGAAAAAGGAGTTGTTTCCAGCTGACTCTGTACAGCTGGAGGAATGTTCTTGGCAGGCAAATGTTTGAAGAAATAGTTCATTTTAAGCAAATATTGTGGAATATTTATAAGAAACTAATTTTGTCTTCACAATCGTGTATTTGCCCTGAAACTCGACTCTCAGAGTTTCAGCCCCCCAATAAGAGAGAAACAACAGGGGATTTTTATCACCAGCTCAGATTTTGAATATTTGCAACACACACAGACCCAGAATGCCGGGTAGAAACCTGCAAATAACAACTCCGTCTGTTTGTGGACTGGACGAACAGAAAGGCAGAGTCTATCTGGCAAATAAACTATTTGCTGGGAGTTGTCTGTCCAGATTCAGCATGTGCACATGATATACCAGTGCCGTTTGTTTGCTGGTTATGAAAGTCCCTTGAAAAAAGACATTAGATGGCTCATTTTGCTGTATTCTGAAAATATCAAGGGCTTTTAAAGTCATTTTTATAAAGTAATATGGAAGTTAAGGATTAATTGAACCTACTGGCTTAGGGTATCTGCATTTCTGCACAAAATAAATGAGACAAATTAAGTTTTTATTTAGTTCTCCCTGGCTGAGAAAGGTTGTAATTATGTTAGAGTGTTTACAGCTAAAATATATGTTTAAATAATAAATATATGTTGCAGAAACCATTTTAAACCTCCTTTTTTAACACAGTCAACTCCATTTCAAGCATATAAATATTTCAATTACAAAACTTGAATACATGTAAAATAAATTAAAAATATATTATTTACATTTCAAATTATTTATAACATATGCTGCTTGACAGCAACAAATTCACCCTTAAAATGAACAATATTTTTTTTTGCTTCTGAACTGTGGTAGGATTTATATTTTAAATATCCATGCATCTCAGGTACTTACATGGATTTTGCTATAATAAAATCTGAGTAATATAGGACCTTTACGATAATTATCTTCACAGCACCTCTCCAAAGAAGGTGACTAATCTTATTACTATGGTAGAGAAAGGGAATTGAACTTTAAGCAGATTATGTGATTTGCCCAAGGTCCCATGCAAAGTCTGTAGCAAAATGATGCTTAATTTAAATATTACAATTCATTCCCCGAACCACCTGCAATTACAACTGAAAGTGAAGCTAGAAAAATCCATGTGAAAATGCTCTGCAAAACTCACTCCTTTTCTTTAGTTTCCACCTATCTAGCTTTGTTTTGGATTTTATACAGCTCAGTTAAAATCATGTTTTCTTTGGATCCATGAAACAACGGGATGAACTGGAAAATTCTTCTTGACTTCAATGGCAAAATAAACTGGCCAGGTTTGCTCAAAACTGGGCCTGGCTGGCAACTCAGGATGAACCTGCTCCAGGTTTGAAGATCGACAGTTCAATTCTAGAAGGATTCTTGCTGGGTACTGAAAACGCACTAGACATTTTTAGAAACAGGAAGGCAAATGAAAGAACTTATTTTGTACTTCATATGTAGCTAGTATGTGCAATTTGAATTATTTATAGATCACTATTATTTAGGGATCGCTCAGACAGCTCATGCATTTCTGCACTTGTTTATCATGTCTGTCCGCTTCTTTTAGAAATCATTTATTTTCCCCTATAGGATTTTCTATTGCTCTCATAGGTTATGAAACGGAGAAGCAATTCTGTAAGGGACAGACAGTGAAACAGTTTTCACTTAAAGCCAACTTGCAGCCCGTTACAGCATTCACGACAAACAGACTGACTTTGGTCTGGACCCGCTCTAACATTATTAATTTTATGACAAGGCCTTGCAACCATCAGCAACAATGTTTTGACCAGCACTTGCTCTCCTGAGATTAGAAATTGCCAATTAATGGCTTCTACTAATAAATAGTATCAAGTTTTATAATGAAAGATCCAATTCTGCAGTACCAAAATCGGAGCACTTTCCTCCCAGCCTCTTCACCTTTCCCTGTTAAACGTCTGTAGCCATAATGGCTTCAATCCTAACACACAAAATGCTTACACTGGACCCAGGGGGCACTTTCATGATCACATAAGGGCTTCAGAATAGGGCTCATTTAATATATCTCCTTTTCTGGAATGCCCTTTCATCCACACTTGTCCTCAAGTGAAAGAGAGAGAGAGAGAGAGAGAGAATAGTGAAGCCCATGAAGGACATTAGAGGATACTCTTCATATGGAAAAAATGCTGCCATATGTGCAATGGAATCAGTAGGGGGAATGTGCTGGATATGAATTAAGCTATAATGTTGATTTAATATTTATAGGATATAAGGCAAAGCATCGGAAGATCCTTACATCACTGGGTAAGCACTGTATAGCTATTTCGGAGATGCTGGTTTGTCTGTTAGCGTGTTTATTTCAGTTTTAAAATCATGAAAATAACGATTTTTTATAAAACCTCCAAAATGCTTTTGAAAAGTCATAAAAGCAAAACGTAAACCGTTCCTTGGAGCTGCCTTCCCATGCCAGTGAAGCCAGTGGGAACTCTGCCCTGACTTCTACGGCCCTGCGCACTGGAAGTGGCCGTTTGGGTGACGCTCCCTGGGTTTTAACTTTCCATGGGCTTTGGGGGAATATCAGACTCCACGTTTAATTAAGTGCCAGGAGAAGAGAGGATTTGAGAAACTGGGAGGAACAGCAACAGCAAAAAATGGTTAAGAAACAAAAAAAGGGTTACTGTGAAACTACAGAGGCCCCCGCTGGGCATGAGGAGTCTGTATTTTCCACTGTGGATACAATACTGTGTATGTGGCTGCTATTACGCGGATGGTACTTACACCAAGCACCTACACTTTTAAGGATATGCTATTCAGAGGTGCTGAATTTCTGCAATCTCCACCTTATTGAGCTGCAGCTACAAGCAGCCAGTTTCCCTGGAAAGCAGGATCACCTAAACGTTTGTTTCCTGTGAGCCCTTAGCGATTGTAGTGCTAAATGCAGAATTATTCACACAGGCATTTATCCCTCCCTTTTCCTGGAATAAAAGGCACTGAGCTAAATGCTAGGCCAGTGAGAAGAGATGCAAATCCCCTGGCTATAATGGATTTCTGCCACAGGTAAACTTGACTAATTATTTTCATAAAACTGAATGAGGAAAGGATTCACATCTCAACATTTGTTGCTGATTTAGCATGTGGCATAGAAAAAGGACAGGCTAGCTATAAGCTAGACAAAGCTATTAGACATTACCGTTCAGACAACACCTACCTCACTCCAAACCAGCATGGTGCCGAATATGACCTGTAACCCATCAAAGAAATTGTCTCCTATGATGATGACAGTGGCACCTCCTGTAGTCCATCCTTCACTTGGACTGATGGCTTTGATACATGGTGTAGCTGCTTTTCAACACACATGAAAAAGAGAAGTATTCTGCTGTTAGAACGAGATTTTAATGATAGAAGACTTGAGAAAAATAAAATAAAAGGAGCTTTCATTTTCCCCCCTTACTAACACAAAGATTTCAGCAATCATGTTCTTTCTAGTACATGTGCATGACCTCAAACTATGTCTTTGGAAGCATTTTTTCTCAATTAATTTCTGTTTGGTTTTGTTATCTGCATTGAAAAAATTAACTTTTTTAAGCCTACATTAACAAAAAAATCACAACATGATAGGCAGAGACCAATTGGAAATCAGGACAAATCCCTATCTTTATTCTATATGAAATGCACAGTACCTGAGTTAATAAAACAATCTCCAGTGAGCTTGCTTTATTATCCATCATAACCTAAATTCATCAACGAAACTCCTATAAATATTATGGAAAATATTGGCTAAATAGAAAAGTGTGTAGCCCTCAGCATTTCTTTAACTATTCTGCAATCAGATCCAGGTTGTTCTAGTATTAAACCACCCTGCCCTGCT